>NC_082731.1:15037739-15223374 GCF_030144855.1 Hypanus sabinus
GAACCCTTTTTAAACAATGGAACCACATGAGCAATACGCCAATCCTCCGACACAATCCCCGTTTCTAATGACATCATAAAGATCTCCATCAGAGCTCCTGCTATTTCTACACAAGTCTTACTGTCTAGTGAATCATCCCACACTTGGAGTAGCTGAACCGTTCCCCCACGGTGTGAAGGGGGCTAGTGTGCCACCAGGCATCTTGAGTGATGACATCCCCTTCCACAGAGCAAGTGATTAGTCTCCTCCTGGTGTGAATTCCCTGGTGTGTTTGCGGACTGAGTGAGTCCTTTCCCATACTTGGATCAGCTGGAAGGCTTCCGGCCTTTGTGAATTCCCTGGTCTCTCAGACTGGGTGCCAGCGTGAGTTGCTCCCCACACTCAGAGCGGGCAAATGCACCCTCTGCTGAATATTTGCCAGTTATCTACTCAGACTGTATCATTGATTAATTTCATTCCCATATCAGAGCAGATCAACGGCAAGCCTCCGCTGAGCATTACTTAATGAGTCACCAGCTGGGATGAGGGGCTGAATCCAGGAAATTGGTAGATAACAGCTCAGTCCATCACAGGTTAAGTTCTCCTCACCATTCAGCTGCAAGGGGCGCTGCTACTGAAAAGCTGCACCCCTAATCATGGACCACCACCATCCAGGCCACGCTCTCTTCTTGCTACACCATCAAGTAGGAGGTACAGGAACCTTAGTTCCCACTCCAACAGGTTCAGGAACAGTTGTTACTCCTCGGCCATCAGGCTCCTGAACCAGTGTGGATAACTTCACTCACCCCAACACTGAACTGATTCCACACATCAGGCTCCTGAACCAGTGTGGATAACTTCACTCACTCCAACACTGAACTGATTCAAAAGATTAGACTCCTGAACCAGTGTGGATACCTTCACTCACCGCAACACTGAACTGATTCCACACATCAGGCTCCTGAACCAGTATGGATAACTTCACTCACCCCAACACTGAACTGATTCCACACATCAGGCTCCTGAACCAGTGTGGATAACTTCACTCACCCCAACACTGAACTGATTCAAAAGATCAGACTCCTGAACCAGTGTGGATAACTTCACTCACCCTCAACAGTGAATTGATTCCACAACCTGTGGGCTCACTTTCAAGGGCTTTACAGTTCCTGTTCTCTGTATTATATTTTTTATTTGCATGATTTCTTTTGCACATTGGTTGTTTGCCAGTATAAATTCCATTGTATTTCTTTAGCATCCAGTAAATCCCTCAAGAAAATGCACCGCATGGTGCTATATGCCTACTTTGGTAATAAATTTATCCCTTCCCACACAGAGAGGTGAAGGGCTTCTCTCCATTGTGGTGTCACCAGCTGGCATGGCTCAGAACAGTGGAACAGCCTTTCCTTGGTGTGAAGTTGCTCACGTTCTCTCAAGTTGAATAACCGATTCAGTCCCTTCCCACAATTGGAGCAGTGAACAGCGTCTCCCCATCAGGAGCTGACTGCTGGAATAACGTTGGATGGCAGAGTGAGCTGCTTTTGATTGCTGACTTTGCGTTTGCCTTCCTCACCGCCGACTCAACCTGCAGGTTAACCTTTAGGGGATCTTGCAAAGGGATCCTTTGCAAAGTCTCTTTGCACCTCTAAACAGTACATGCCTTTATTCCTTTTACTGAAGTGCATGACCATACACTGTATTTCATCTGCCACTTCTTCCCCAATCTGTCCAAGTCCTTCTGCAACCTCCCTGCTTCCTCAGCACTATCTGCCCCTCCACCTACCTTTGTATTGTCTGAAACTTGTCCAGGAAGCCATCAGTTCCATCATCCCAATCACTGGCATATAACGTGAAAAGAGGTGGTCGCAATACAGACCCTGCTGAACACCATTACTTAATCTACCCTGAAACCCAATCCTTAATAATGGGCTCCAAAATCTTACCAACCACTGAAATCAGGCTAGCTGGCCTATAATTTCCTTTCTTCTGCTTCCCTCCCTTCTGAAAGAGTTGAGTGAGATTTGAGGTTTTCCATTCCTCTGGAACCACTCCAGAATCTAACGGTTCTTGAAGGATTATCACCGTTTCCTCCACAATCATGTCAGCTACTTTTGTCAGAACCCTGGGGTGTACTCCACCTGGTTCAGGTGATCATATATCTTCAGACCTTTCAGCTACCCAAGCACCTTCTCCTTAACAATAACAACTACAATCTCTTTTACCCCTTAAACTCTTGAATTGCTGGCATACTACTCATGTCTTTTTCAGTGAAGATCATGCAAAATACTATGAAGTTTATCTGCCATTTCTATCTCTCCAGCATCATTTTCCAGCAGTCTTATATCCACTCTCACATCTTTTACACTTTATGTACTGTTTTCTGAAAAAAAAACTTTTGGTATCCTCTTTCATGTTATTGGCTATTATTCATGTTTCATCTTTTCTGTCTTTATGGCTTTTTTAGTCGATTCTTAAAAGCTTCCCAATCTTCTAACTTCCCACGAAATTTTGCTATATTGTACGTCTTCTCTTTCGCTTTTATGCTGTCTTTGATTTCCTTTGTCAGCCACAGTTTGCTCATCCGTCTGCATCTTTCGGGTGTATAGTATCTATCCTGCACCTTCCGACTTGCCCTCAGAAGCAGAGGCCATTGTTGTTCTGCCATCTTTTTACCCTTACAGTTTCTTAACTCTATCACAAGAAATCTGCATCTTCTGATCCTATGTCACTTCTTTCTAAGGATTTGATTTCATTTTTAACATCAACAGAGCCACCCCACCCCCTCTGTGTACCTGCCTGTTCTTTTGATATGATGCTATCCTTGGATGTTTAACTCCTCACTATGATCTTCTTTCAGCCAAGTCTCAGCAATGCCCACAATACCATACCTGCTCATCTCTAACTGCTCTACAAGGTCATCTACTTTCTATCATATATGGTGTACAATCAAATACAAACGTTTGTACAACACCGTCAATCCTGCATTCAACACCCTTTATGACTTTTCCCCCATGTTGCACTTTAAGTCATCACACTGACTGCAATTTTGATCTATCACCTGTCTGTCCTTCCTCAGTCTTACTAGAAAAGCCAAGTTTATTGTCATTTAACTATATAGATGTATACTGTCAAATGAGACAATGGTTCTCTGGACCATGGTTTAAAGCAAGGTAGTACACACAACACACAATACCTTAGGAAGGTACGAATTAAATCTACAAATGAATTACACTTAGATAACTAAAGTGAAGTGCATTGATGCACCATCAATAACTCACACTGAGACGTAGGCGAGATATCGGCTTTTATTGACTGGAAGAAGGAACCAGGAGTGAGTGTCTATCATACAAGGTCCTGGGGACTGAGGCCGATCTTCAGGCCGCAGGTCTCCTTTATACAGGGGCCTGTGGGAGGAGCCACAGGAGCAGTCAGCAGGGGCGTGTCCCGACAGGCACATAGTTCACCACATGCATGCATTAAATATTATAGAATACAGTATGGATTATCCAGTCACACTTGTATACCTGAAAAAACAACCGAGCCTGTGTTTGAAGATTCTCCCCGAAGGTCCATCTCTAATGAGATTTCCTCCCTCAGCACCAGAGCCGAGGTTAGGATATGAACGTTTGAGTTACAGGTTAGAGTAAGAGCTAGAATTAATCGTTGAGAATTTCATTGTCTTGGTTTCCTGGCTAAATTCTGACAATTTTATTGACATGGAACTTAAAGGAGTTTAAACCATGAATGCTTTTCAACCTCTTGCAGTTCAATTTTTTTTTAATTCTCCAGATCCCAGCACCTAGTCTGATGGCCCTAGGAAGATTTTGTGAATAGAAATTTAATCTGACCAAGACCTGATAGTTTGCACAGTGTGACTCAGGGGAAAGTTTCAATTGCTCATTGTGCCAACAAAGTAGTGAGACTCACAGACCTGAGAGAGAGAGAGTGCCGGAACAAAAGCTGCAGGAAGAACCCAGGTTAGGCAGTTTCTGTGGACAGTCAAAGTTTGTCACAAGACTCTTCATCTGGACTGAAAGTCAGTGGGGTGATAGCCAATAAAAGACCACAAGACATAGGAACAGAATGATGCAATTCGGCCTATTGAGACTTCTCCACCATCCCATTGTGGCTGATTTAAATTCCCTCTCAACCCCACTCCCCTGCCTTCTCCTCTTAACTTATGATGTCCTTATTCATCAAGAGCCTGTCCCTTCCACAACTCACTTTCAAGGCCTCTACAGCACATGTTCTCAATATAGTTTAATTTATTATTATTATTATGTGTTTTGTATTGCACACCTTATCTTCTTTTGGACATTGGTTGTTTGTCAGTCTTCATTGCATTTTTTTTCCATCTACTGTGTATGCTCACAAGAAAATAAATCTCCAGGTAGCTATGGTGACATTTTCGAACTTTGATAATTAACTTACTTTGAACATTTTAAGCATACCTGATGACTTAGCTTCCATAAGCATACATTTTAAGCATACCTGATGACTTAGCTTCCGTCTGTGGCAATGATGCCTTCAGGCTGAAGAAGTTTCTCCTAATCTCTATTCCAATGGTCCCGATGAAGGGTCTCAGCCCGAAATTTCAACTGCTCATTCATTTCCATAGACGCTGTCTGACCTGCTGAGTTCCTCCAGCATTTTGTGAGTGTGTGTTGTATGTCCTTCTATTCTGAGTCTGTGCTGTCCGGTCCTCGACCCTCCCACTATTGGAAACACCCTCTCCACAAAAACAGTGGCACAGTAGCTTAGTGGTCAGCATGACACTTTACAGTAGCGATGTCCCAGGTTCATTTCCCACCACTGCCTGTAAGGAGTTTGTACGTGACTGTGTGGCTTTCCTCTGGGTGCTCTGGTTTCCTCCCACAGATGTGCCCAGTTGCTAGGTTGATTGATTATTATAAAATTGTCCAGTGATTAGGCTCAGATTGCTGTGTCTATCCCATGCTGTAACTAGATAAGTAAATAAAGAGGTGAGGGGGAAGCATGGCAAATAATAGATGGATCCAGGTAAAGAAAGGTGATGGGAATGACAGAAATAAATGTCAAAATTCTTGGAGATTTGGTGTCAACCCAAGAGTTAAATTCAAGTTATTTTCAGGCTGACGAATTATCACCAGTAGGGGGCGACGGAGCTATTGCTGTTTACAATTTATATACCAGGACCACAAAACATGGTGGGTAGGTTAGATGCAAGAAAGATGTAAAAAGTCTACAAACAGAGCAGAAAAGATGGCACTCATGGGGCTTGAACTGATAATTCGATTGTTTAGAACCTTACAACAGTTAGACGAACTTATAAGAATAAGAAATATAAGGTGTTGCCCGTTCGGCTCCTGAGGCCTGCTGTACCATTCAACGAGATCTGTTCCCTAGCCTCAGGAGTATCCGCTCTGATTCTAAGGTTGGATGTCTCAGAAGGCAGTGGAGGCCAATTCTCTGGATGATTTCAAGAGAGAGTTAGATAGAGCTCTTAAAGATAGCGGAGTCAAGGGATACGGGGAGAAAGCAGGAACGGGCTACTGATTGTGGATGATCAGCCATGATCACAGTGAATGGCGGTGCTGGCTTGAAGGGCCGAACGGCCTACTCCTGCACCTATCGTCTGTTGTCTACACAGACTGTTTTAAAGTGTACGCCAAGGTGAATGAGGTTTCAGCGGTACACAGCGCCACAAATGTAGTCAAACCAGAATTGAACGAGAATCATGTTTAATATCACTGACATGCAGTATCTTGTGAAAATTGTTGTTTCCAGCAGCAGTGCAATACATAAAAATATAAATGTAATAAATTAAGTAAGTGATAGAAAAAGAAAGTAAAATAGCGGGGTAAATTTCATGGGTTGGTTTGTTGTCTGTTCAGGAATCCATTCATTTATTGAGATATTGCACGGAGTATGTCCTTCCTTCCCACCCTCAAGCACTGCCACTGAGTTAATCATAGGACAATTTGAAGTGACCAATTAACCAACTGTGGGAGAAAACTGGAGCACCCGAGAGGACTCCTCCTTAATAGAAGCAATGAGAAGATAGTACTGTATGTAGTGGGTGATGGGGTCCTTCATGATTGACGACACTAATCTGAGACATTGCCTTTTGAAGATATCCTCCGTGGTGGGGAGTCTAGTGCCCGTGATTAAGCTGGCTGAATTTATAATAGTTTTTCCCCCAATCCGGTGATGCTCTCCACTTTATACCTGTAAAAGCTGTAGAATAACAGCAGGAGTGGTCCACCAGGATCCTCACTCAGACTGATTTTGACTGGCCCCAACTTCTTTCTGTTCCATTTCTCCACGTACCTGAATTTCCCCATCTTACAGATAAAATTATGTGCCATTACCTTAATCGCTTCTGATGATTTTGAGTTGGAAGGCTTGACCACAGTTGTCCTCCGTCACTTTTATATTTAACTCTGTGAACAATTTTCTAGCACCATCTCTCAGGATCTGAAGTGGGAGCAGAACATCAGCTCCATCCTGAAGAAGGCCCAGCAGCGGATGTACTTCCTGCGGCTCTTGAGGAAATATGGTCTGCCTCAGGAATTGCTGCTGCAGTTCTACACTGCAGTCACTGAGTCTGTCCTGTGCACCTCCATCAGTGTGTGGTTTGGGGCCGCCACCAAGCAGGATAGAACCAGACTACAGCGCACAGTGAGGACTGCCGAGCGCATCATTGGAGCCTCCCTGCCCTCTATTGTGGACCTGTACTCTTCCAGGTTGAAGAAGAGGGCGGGGAACATCATAAAGGACTCCTTCCATCCTGCGCACGGACTGTTTGAACTGCTTCCGTCTGGTAGGCGCTTCAGATCCCTCCAGACTAAGACTAATAGGCACTGGAGAAGTTTTTTCCCTACTGCGGTCACTTTGCTGAACAGTTAACTGCCGGTTAACTGTCGGCTAACTATTACTTGGATTGCACTACTTGTATGTATAATCTATATTTTCATTTATATTTATCATTATTATTGTTATGAGAGAGAGACAACATCTGCCGGAAGTAAATTCCTTGTATGTGTACAGGTATTTGGCGATTAAAGTCTGATTCTGATTCTGATTTTAGCCACCGTGGAAAAGCTCAGATAATTTCCATGGCATCATCCATACCCAGAGACCTTTGCGCCCCAGAAACCGCTCTAAAGGGGCAAGCACTCCAGTGCGCTGGCGCCGAAAACCGGAAGTCGGGTCGGAAATTCTCGCATGCGGCCAGTGAGGAGCAGACGCCGGAGAGTCGGCAGCAGGTAGGAGCGGGTGGTCGGGGCGTCTTCAGTCGGCACTTCCTCCTCCTGCTAAGGGAGCAGCGGTGCGAGCTTCAGAAACTTGGCGGACTTCCACGGTCCCGCTTCTCCATCCCCGCCCCCGGGTTCCCGAAACACGGCGATGTTCCGGTTCCTTCATGGCCAGGCCAGCCCGGAATTCACGGTGTCCATCGGCACGGTGCTGCTGGAGCCGGGATATGCTGGTTTCTCACTCATCTGGGGTTATGGGTAAAAAGGTAGTCATGGCATGCAGCCGGGGAACTGTCCAGACTCCGCAGAGGTCGCAAGATCCCACCCTCTCCTCATTGTCACTGTCAGGACGGAGTGAAGCCTCACACTCAGCGATCGAGGAACAGCTTCCCCTCTGCCAGTCGATTTCTAAATGGACATTGAACCCATGAATACTGACGCACTGCTTTTTTTAAATCTTGGGCTTCTTTTTGCACTACTTAACTGAATTACAATATATATATAAAACATAGTTTTTTAATGTATTTATTTACCATGTATTTCATTGTACTGCTGTCGTGCATTTTGTTAACTTTATGACATATGCCGGTGATAGTAAACCTGATTCTGGGTCCAAGTCTCGTTGATAAGGGGGACGAGTGCAGCAACGTCACAGGCACAATGCACCAATTAAACACCAATTGCAAGAAAACACAAGTTGTACAAACTAAGTGAGAGCAAGACGATCTGTTAAACTCGCAGTTAGATAGATAGATAGATACTTTATTCATCCCCAAGGGGAAATTCAACATTTTTCCAGTGTCCCATACACTTATTATAGCAAAACTAAATACATACAGTATTTAACTCAGTATAAATATGATATGCATCTAAAATCACCCTCCCAAAAAGCATTAATAAATAGCTTTTAAAAAGTTCTTAAATAGTTTACTAAAGTGCATTGAGTGGTAACTTAAGCTCAGTCCTAACCCCGGCACTTTAACATGTCTTGCCCCGGTGGTTGAATTGTAGAGCCGAATGGCGTTGGGGAGTAATGATCTCTTCATCCTGTCTGAGGTGCATTGCATTGACAGCAACCTGCCGCTGAAGCTGCTTCTCTGTCTCTGGATGGTGCTGTGCAGAGGCACATGTTGAATAATTCTCTTGCAATGGAAACAGTTTACCTTGAAATTACATGACACCCCATCATCAATTTGAACAGCTGCATTAAATATTCTTTAACATTAATCTGCTCTTTGAAGAATATCTTCAGTTGTGTCTTTGAATAACTGATGTCCAAGTCAGCAGGGTTAATAAATCTACATCTATAATACCCCTGTCAAATGTGGTACTTGGAAATGGGTCGAAATGCTCCTTCTGAGTCCCACTTGTGTGCAGTTAAACTATTGCAGCCCAGCTTGTGTCAGAGAGTTAAACAGCATGAAACAGGCCCTTTGGCCCAACTCATCAATGCCAGCCAAAACACCCACGTGAGCTAAAGGCACTTGACCCATATCACTCGAACCTCAGTTATCTGTGAACCTATCCCAATGTCCTCGTAATATAATTGTTACCCACCCCACCCCCAGCTCCACTATTGCCATTCCATATGTTCTCCACTCTCAGTATTAATAAAAGACATTTCTTGCTGTTATGGAATAGACAAGATTTTCACTGTGCCTTAATGTGACAATAATAAACCAGTTACTAATTTTTTCTTCTCTCACATTGAGCCAGTGCTTTTTTAGTTTGAGTCTCTACTTCCAGGGAGATACTCTGAATATACACCTTATCTCCACCCCTTGCAGCTTTATAAATTCCATAAGGTCACCCCTCTGCTGCCGTCATTCCGGAGAAAACTGTTCCAGACTATGTCTATGAAGGTTCTCCGGTATCCAGGTCATTTGTGTATCAAGCAGTAGTAAATCAAGGCAACTGGACTTGCTGTGTTGTCTGGAAGACATTTCACCACTCATCTGAGAGTCTTCTTCAGTTCTGATCCGTGGTGGATCATTTTCCAGCTTATAAACTCTGTGAGTTGTTTAAAGGTATAGCAATCACCTGAGGACTGTAAAGAGCCGATGGAGGTAATGAGAGGGTCATTAGTCTTATATTTGCATGAACAGAGCTGTGAACTGTTGTGGAGAAGTTGGGGTAAAGATGTTAGGACTGTATTGTGAGTAGCTGATAGGTACCCCCTCTGCCTAGGATGGGTTTTTCAGTTTGACAAACCCCTCTTTCAAACCTGTCCTCCCTGTCCAAAATGTACACACTTCATTTTGGAACCACTCCACAAGCATGATAAGAACAACATAGGAGGGCTAACACCTCAGGTCAAGAACAGAGGGAATGTGGGTACGACACCACCTATCAGTTACATACAATGTAGTCCTAACACCTCTGCACTGGCATCTTCACAACAGTTCACACTACCATTCATGACCCTCTCATTACCTCTACGACTCTTAATGACCCTCACGTGATTGCTACAAGTTTTAAACAACTCACGGAGTTTATAAACTGGAAAACTACCCACCATGGATCAGAATTGAAGAAGCCTCTCAGAGAGTGGCAAAGCATCTTCTAGACAACACAGCAAGTCCAGTTGCCTTGATTTACTACTGCTTGAGTCCCAGACTGTGTAGCCTCTCCTTTAAAGTCAAACCCTCTAGTCCTGGCCACAACCTTCTGTATATTTTCTGCACCCTTAACCTATCCTCATAAGGCAGCTGCTAGTAAATCTCCTTCCTCTAAATGATGTGACCAGAACTGAATAAAATACTGCAAGTGAGGTACAACCAGGGTTTTGTAGAGTTTTATGTTTTAAATAAAAGCACAAAGTTATCTACCCTCACTTGTGTGTGGCTAATGATGATACAAAAATCTGCCAAGGCCCTAGCAATTTCTTCTCTTGCTTCCCATAATACCCCTTTTTTTATATAGGCTGCCCAATAGTAACAGGGATATTGAGGAGCAGATAGGGAAACAGATCCTGGGAAGGTGTAATAATAACAGAGTTGGCGTGATGGGAGATTTTAATTTCCCAAGTATTGATTGGCGTCTCCCTAGAGCAAGGGGTTTAGATGGGGTGGAGTTTATTAAGTGTAGTCAGGAAAGTTTCTTGACACAATATGTAGATAAGTCTACAAGAGGAGAGACTGTACTTGATTTGGTATTGGGAAATGAACCTGGTCAGGTGTCAGGTCTCTCAGTGGGAGACCATTTTGGAGATAATGATCATAATTCTATCTCCTTTACAATAACATTGGAGAGAGATAGGAACAGACAAGTTAGAAAAGTGTCTAATTGGAGTAAGGGGAATTATGAGGCTATCAGGCAGGAAATTGGATGCATAAATTGGGAACAGATGTTCTCAGGGAAAAGTACCGAAGAAATGTGGCAAATGTTCAGGGGATATTTGTGTGGAGTTCTGCATAGGTACATTCCAGTGAGACAGGGAAGTTATGGTAGGGTTCAGGAACCATGGTGTACAAAGGCTGTAATAAATCTAGTCAAGAAGAAAAGCTTACAAAAGGTTCAGAGAGCTAGGTAATGTTAGAGATCTAGATTATAAGGCTAACAGGAAGGAGCTTAAGAAGAAAATTAGGAGAGCCAGAAAGGGCCATGAGCCTTGACAGACAGGATTAAGGAAAACCCCAAGGCATTCTACAAGTATGTGAAGAGCAAGAGGATAAGACGTGAAGGAATAGGACCTATCAAATGTGACGGTGGGAAAGTGTGTATGGAACCGGAGGAAATAGCAGAGGTACTTAATGAACACTTTACTTCAGTATTCACAATGGAAAAGGATCTTGGCATTTGTAGGGATGACTTGCAGCAGACTGAAAAGCTTGAGCACGTAGATATTAAGAAAGAGGATGGGCTGGAGCTTTTGGAAAGCATCAAGTTGGATAAGTCACTGAGACCGGATGAGATGTACTCCAGGCTACTGTGTGAGGCAATGGAGGAGATTGCTGAGCCTCTAGCGATGATCTTTGCATCATCAATGGGGACAGGAGAGATTCTGGAGGGTTGCGGATGTTGTTACTTTATTCAAGAAAAGGAGTAGAGATAGCCCAGGAAATTATAGACCAGTGAGACTTACTTCAGTGGCTGGTAAGTTGATGGAGAAGATCCTGAGAGGCGGGATTTATGAACATTTGGAGAGTGTCAAGGGCAGGTCATGCCTTATGAGCCTGATTGAATTTTTTGTGGATGTGACTAAACACATTGATGAAGGAAGAGCAGTAGATATAGTGTATATGGATTTCAGCAAGGTATTTGATAAGGTACCCCACGCAAGGCTTATTAAGAAAGTAAGGAGGCATGGGATCCAAGGGGACATTGCTTTGTGGATCCAGAACTGGCTTGCCCACAGAAGGCAAAGAGTGGTTGTAGACGGGTTGTATTCTGCATGGAGGTCGGTGACCAGTGGAGTGCCTCAGGGATCTGTTCTGGGACCCTTACTCTTTGTGATTTTTATAAATGACCTGGATGAGGAAGTGGAGGGATGGGTTAGTAAGTTTGCTGATGACACAAAGGTTGAGGGTGTTGTGGATAGTGTGAAGGCCTGTCAGAGGTTACAGCGGGACATTGATAGGATGCAAAACTGGGCTGAGAAGTGGCAGATGGAGTTCAACCCAGATGAGTGTGAAGTGGTTCATTTTGGTAGGTCAAATATGATGGCAGAATATAGTTTAATGGCAAGACTCTTGGCAGTGTGGAGGATCAGAGGGATCTTTGGGTCCGAATCCATAGGAAACTTAAAGCTACTGCGCAGGTTGACTCTGTGGTTAAGAAGGCATACAGTGCATTGGCCTTCATCAACCGTGGGATTGAGTTTAGGAGCCAAGAGGTAATGTTGCAGCTATATAGGACCCTGGTCAGACCCCACTTGGAGTACTGTGCTCAGTTCTAGTTGCTTCACTACAGGAAGGATGTGGAAACCATTGAAAGGGTGCAGAGGAGATTTACAAGGATGTTGCCTGGATTGGGGAGCAGGCCTTATGAAAACAGGTAGAGTGAACTCGGCCTTTTCTCCTTGGAGCGGCAGAGGATGAGAGGTGACCTGATAAAGGTGTACAAGATGATGAGGGGCATTGATCGTGTGGATAGTCAGAGGCTTTTTCCCAGGGCTGAAATGGTTGCTGGTTTAAGTTGCTGGGGAGTAGGTACAGAGGAGAGGTCAAGGGTAAGTTTTTTACACAGAGAGTGGTGAGTGCTTGGAATGGGCTGCCAGCAATGGTGGTGGAGGTGGATACGATAGGGTCTTTTAAGAGACTTTTGGAGATGTACATGGAGCTCAGTAAAATAGAGGGCTATGGGTAAGTCTAGTAATTTCTAAGGTAAGGACATGTTCAACACAACTTTGTGGGCCGAAGAGCCTGTATTGTGCTGTAGGTTTTCTATGTTTCTATGTTTTCGTCATGGTGTACTACAGCACAGAAACAGGACCTATGGCCCATCCAGTCTGTGCAGACTGTTCTTCTGCCTAGCTCCAATGACCCGCACATGGTTAAAACTCCTGTACGGCATTGAGAGAACGTTCATTTTGAGTGAGGACATTGAACTGAACAGTGTTGTTGGCAGGTATTTCTATTGAGAGACCCCAGTGAGCTACCATGCGTGTGTCTGCCATTCCAGATCTTGCTGCCAACGTGCTGTAGAAACAGGAGTACAGAGTGGCACAGCTGGCGGAACCACGGCATACCTGTAATGGGATGAGCCCGTGACCTACTGGGTGAGTCCAACACTCTCTGTGCTGCTTCTTCCTACAAGTCTCTGATATTTGATGGCACACCCGTCCCCTGTTGTGCGATTCCCTCCTTCCACAGTTTTGAAGTGGGTGGGATGAACGGAAATGCTGAGTGTGGCGCGGCACAATCGCGTAGCGGTTATCGCAACGCTTTGCAGCACCAGCCACCCGGGTTCAATTCCTGCCGCTGTAAGGAGTTTGTGTGTTCTCTCTGCGACCACATCGGTTTCCTCCCACAGTCCAAAAGATGTACTGGATGACAGGTTAATTAGTCATTGTTAAATTGTCCCGTGATTAAGCTAGGATTAAATTAGGGGATTGCTGGGAGGTGTGTCAGAAGGGTCTATTCCACGTAGAATCTCAGTAAGGTAAAACCTTAGAGATACGTTTAGCATTCTGTTCTGGAGACCACAGATCAACCTGGTCAGTGGAACAGAAACAGCAAATGCTAGAAAAAATTAGAAGTCAGCATCTGTGAAGGAAGGAACGGGGTTTGTGACTCATCAGTGACCTGTATAATTCATGGAGGTTCAGGTGAGGCCCCAGCTTCATAACCCTGTGTCCTTCAGAATGCTGATGACCAAGGACAGTGTGTTCCAACCAGGCCACCGTACACCCTAGCAGGGGTGGACAGATCAGATGGGTTTGGGCTCCTGGGGTTTAACTGGCTGGTTTCCATTAATTGGCCAATGGAAATCAGTGAAAAGCTGGAGCTTCTGTTCCAGAGATCTGCAGCTGAGTGAAGGAATAAACGAGGAGTCCCAGGGAGAGAGCTGCACTGTGACATGGGTTTGAGATGCTCTGGCGGAGTCTGCTAGAGAGAGGAAGACAAACAGGGTGAATGAACGGCTGGAGAATCTCAGGGGTCACTCCAAGTTATCTGGGTCAGTGAGTCCTTGAATCATCCTGTGAAGATTGCAGACCTACAGGGTAATGAAATATACTGGGTTTTGTTCATTATGGTTTAGACACTGCAAAGTGTCAGGTCTTTGGATAAAAAGTTAATGGGGGGTCAACATTTGGGACTGAATGGTGAAAAGGTGAATTGGCACAGACCCCAGAAACCAAAAATAAACAACAATGTGGGAGAGTGAGATGAGGGAATGATTTTGATGGGTTCAATGATGATAGTTAATGATGACTGGGCTGGGTGATTTAGCAGATCAGTAGCCATGGACCCATCAGCGTGATTCGAGGATGGATACACAGGGAGAAGTCTCATATAGAGGGAGGAAAGTGAAACAGGGAAACAATCAGCTGATACCTGCTCAGTGATGCGATGATCAGTGTCAAAAGGCCAGGGGGACAGGCAGATGGTGGGAGTGGCTGTGAAAATAAATTCATACGTGGCGAGAGATTGAGGAGGAATAGGAGAACGAGACGTGGTGAGAAGAGAGAAGAGTTATAATGAAACCAGCTCTGACCAGTCACCATACTTGCAGTTATTGCCTGTTTTACTCAGGGGGCTCTGAGTCTGGGTGTGGGTCAGACGTGCAGGAAATCTTGCTTCCTCCTAACGATATAAGTGAATCAGGTGAGAACTGGTATAAGTTTATTACTGTCATGTGTACTGAGATGCAGTGAAAAGTTTGCCTTGGCAGTTAATTTGATCAACAATTCCAGTTATCCCCACTCTATTACCCAACCCCATCACTGCTGTACACTGTAGACACCTCAAATTATTTTTTTATAATGTTGTTACATTGTAAAGCAAAATGCTGGTACATGCTAATATATTTATTTATGCACATTATATTCCAAATTCAAACTTTAACCTCTAACTCAATTAGCTCTTTTCCTCTTTTTTATTTTTATTTAATTTATTTTTATATTGTTCTTTAGAGTTGTTGAATTTTGTTTGTTGCATGTCACACCCTGACTAACACACCGCAGCAAATTCTTCATTCGTAGGAAAGCTTTATTGCACTACCTTGATAGCAAGAACATGTTTCCTCAATACTTCCTTAGGAGGGTAGACCTTCAGCGTGTCCCTGTGACGCACACCAGTGTCGATAGACGCACCAAAGAAAGCATCCCGTCCACGTGCATCACAGCTTGGTATAGCAGTGACACTGCAGAGAGTGTGAACACAGCTCAGCACATCACAGAAACCAGCCTCCCCTCCACGGACTCTGTCTACACTTCTCACTGCCTTGGTAAAGCAGCCAGCAGAATCAAAGCCCCCCCCCACCCCAGGCATTCCCTTTTGTCCCCTCTTCCTTTGGGCAGATACAAAAGCCAGAAAGCACACGCCACCAGTCTCCAGGACAGCTTCTACCTGGCTGCTATCCAACTCATGAATGGACCTCTTGATGAGAAGGTGAATACTCGACCTCAGTACCTTCCTGGCACGGCCTGGTAGGTTGTTGCTATCGGTTTATTGTTGTTAAATATACTGCGGTACAGTGAAAAGCTTGTCCTCTATACTGTTCCTACAGATCAATTCATTACACGGTGCATTGAGGTGGAGCAAGGTAACACAACAGTAATATAGTGTAAGCTGCGACAAAAGTGCAGTGCAGGTAACCAACAAGGTAGACGGTGAGGTCAGAGTCCAGGGAGTTATTTAATAGTCTTATGAAAGGGGGTAGAAGCTGCCCTAGAGCCTGGTGGTATGTGTATTATAATAATCCACCAGTTTCAGCATCTCTTCACTCTGATGTGGACATAGTTGTCTAAATTTCAGAACTTGCCTTTCTCTCTCACACTCTATTTAAATTAATTTCACAGGTGGTCAGTAATGGAGGATTCACTGACGGGAAGCTCAAACCAAACAACAGATCACAGCCTGCAAGAGTCACTCAATCCGCCGGGTTCTGAACATCCGCAGACTTTGTACGTGGAAGCAGAAAGTTCCACTGACAGTGGAGAGAAATGGCCAACGTGTTCTGAGTGTGAGCAGGACTTCAGTCAAGCATCCACACTGACAAGAGACCAGATCAGTCACTCTGGGGAGAAACCGTGGAAGTGTGAGGACTGTGGGAAGAGATTCATTTCTCCTTCCCACCTGGAAACTCACCACCGAAGCCACACTGGGGAGAGGCCCTTCACCTGCTCTGAATGCGGGAAGGGATTCACTCAGTGTTCGGACCTGCAAAAACACCAGCGAATTCACACTGGAGAGAAGTCATTTATCTGCTCTGAGTGTGGGAAGGGATTCATTCGCTCAGATAGTCTGGTGATACACCAGCGAGTTCACACTGGGGAGAAGCCATTCACGTGCTCTGTGTGTGGGAAAGGATTCACCCAGTCATCCAACCTAAAAACTCACCGCCGAAGTCACACCGGGGAGAAGCCCTTCACGTGCTCTGTGTGTGGGAAAGGATTCACACAGTCATCCAACCTAAAAACGCACCAGCGTGATCACACTGGGGAGAGGCTGTTCACCTGCTCCGAGTGTGGGAAGGCATTCATTCGGTCGGGAAGCTTGGTGATACACCAGCGAGTTCACACTGGAGAGAAACCATTTACCTGCCTTGAGTGCGGGAAGTGTTTCACACGGTCTGACAAATTGATGGCGCACCAGCGCGTTCACACTGGGAAATGGCCATTCACCTGCTCTGAGTGTGGGAAGGGTTTCAGTCGGTCAGACATCCTGGTGATACACCAGCGAGTTCACACTGGAGAGAGGCCGTTCACCTGCTCTGTGTGTGGGAAAGGATTCACCCAGTCATCCAACCTAAAAACGCACCAGCGAGTTCACACTGGGGAGAGGCCGTTCACCTGCTCAGAGTGCGGGAAGGGATTCTCCCAGTCTTCCCACCTGAAGAATCATCAGCGAGTTCACACTACGGAATGAACATTCATCTATCCTGTGTGTGGGAAGGGGTTCACCAAACAATCCAGTCCGTGGCGTCATCAGTGAGTTGACACTGAGGTGATAACATTCACCGGCTGTGAGTGTGGGAAGGGTCATCCAGTCTGCAGAATCACCGGTGAGTCAATGAGTGACTGCAGAAGGTGGAGATTCCTGTCATTGCCACTGATGATATCCAGGAGTTGACCATGGGCATTGTCTTGGTCTGGGTTCATCCTGCTGATGTTTATGTCCTTGATTAGAGTTTATTCTTGACAAGTCAAGAATATATCACCTTGATCTTTAACACCCAGTATGTTTCCTGCATATTTGTTATTTAAAGGATAATTTAATTGAAGATTTTATAACAAAGGTAGTGTGGGAGATAATTCTGCTGGAGCAAGCACCAGGCAATCAGATTTTTTGCGAATGATGTGGTAAAAGGCTGCAATAACTTTTCAGGTAGAAATTTGATGTTGGGTGAATTTGTTAAGCAAAGGATGGTTGTAATTTGGAGCTGGGTCACGAGTTGGCCGTAATGGCACTGAATGGAAGGATAGGCTGGAACTGCTCCTACCTCCCTTAGCATGCAGGTGAAGCATTTGTCAAAGAGCTGCGGATGTTGCTTACGGTAGAGTCATGGCAGCCATAAATACCCAGAAACCCCTTGGCAAAGAAAGCTACCTATGGTGGTCGAATGATTGGAGAACACATACATGGATACCAGAGACTGGATGTGATGTCAGAAGTTCCTCCCTAGTGAGCTGCAGTGGGTAGGTCAGATGTACTGCATGGTTTTAATAGATTTCAGCACTGGTATTCCTTGTGTTCCTTCTTAGCAGCTATCATGATCCTCCTCTTATTTTTCGTTTGCCTCAATCCATCATCCACCTTCCTCTGTCTCCCTTTCCTATATGGTCCAATCTGTCTGACAGCATTCACCCAACCCTCAGGTTACCACTTCCCTCTACTCTCTCGACCCATTTTCCTCAGACCATTGATCCAGGTCCTTGAGAACAAACTAGCACTCTTTACTGGATAATCTGCTCGACGTGTGTCATAAATTCGCAATGCCATCTGAACCACTGAGACAGTAATGAGACCGAATCGGGGAGAAATCATTCATTTGCTTGCAGTGTAGAAAGGACTCATCTGGTCATCCCACCTACTGACACACCAGCAAGTTCACACTGGGGAGAGGTCATTCACCTGCTCCAAACGTGGGAGGGGATTCAGTCAATTATCCAGCCTTTGGAACATCAGTGAGTTCACACCAGACTGAGGCCATTCACCTGCAATGAATGTGGAAACTTGTTCACTCGGTCATCCCACTTGCTGACGTACTGGCAAGCTCACAGTGGAGAGAGGCTGCCCACCTGTTCTGAGTGTGTGAGGGGACTCACCGAGTCATCTCACTGAATCATCAGCAAATTCACACTGGAGTGAATCATAAACGCAAGAGAAGCTACAGTTGCTGGAAATCCAGCGTAAGACATACAAAACGCGGCTTGAGCAGGTCAGGCAGCATCTGTGGAAAGGATAAAGTCGGCGTTTTGGGCCGAAACCCTTAGTTAGAACTTTGGAGCGAGTCAGGCCTTCCATCTGCTCCAAATGTGAAAGGGGTTCACCCAACGATCCAAACTGCTAAAGCGCCAGCAGGTCCACCCTGGTGAGAGGCTGTTCACCATATCTGAATGTGGGACGGGATTTGCTCAATCAGGGTAACTGGGAAGTTCACACGGGAGGGAGTCTGTGCACTTTCTCGGTGTGAGAAGAGATTTATTCAGTCTTCCAATATGCTGAGACACTGAACAAAATGTTTAAATATGCCATACACTGAGTACATTACCAATGCATCTGCTAAAATGAAGGGTCACAGATGAGAGCAGGGATTATATTACGCAATTATTTATGGTGCTTAATACACCCTGGTTTCTATAGGTGGTTTTGTATTGTTTATGCTGATGTTTCTGCCCCTAATAACTGAACTGGAATTTAATATTCTGTATGTTACTAATAAATCAGTTCTGTTTTAAACACTCTTGTTTCAGGTTGATGTCCCTGCAATCAACAACGTGTTCAATAAAAGGAGTCCTAATGAACTCAGGCCATCAGGTCCCCTGGCAGAATCTCTGCCCTCTCCACTTGCCCTGTTCAAACACTCCACTCCACTCGCCTTGTTGTATTTGTACTGGTGGCCAATTTACTTGGTACATGTGGTTTATGTAAGTTCATGTCTTCAGCTACTGTAGCCAAACTATTTCAACATTCAAGGTGTTGTGCAACCAGAGATAATCTTTTGCACACTACTGATGTAACTTGTGGTTATTTGAGTTACTGTTGTCTTTCTGTCAGCTTGAAACAGGCTAGCCATCTCACTGACAGGGTAATTTTCACCCAACAAACCGCCACTCACAGGATTTTTTTTTTTGCTTTTCGCACAATTCTTTGTAAACTCTAGAAGCTATGTGAAAATACTCAAACCACCCTGTCTGGCACCAACAAACACTCCCTGGCCAAAATCACTTGGATCACATTTCTTCCCCATTCAGATGTTTGGTCTGAACAACAACCTCTTAACCATGTCTACATGCTTTATGCATTGAGTGCTGCCACCACCTGATTGGCAGATTAAATATTTGCATTAATGATCAGGTGTACAGATGTATGTAATAAAGTGGTAATTTAGTGTAGGAAAGCCGAAGTCCCCCCCAAAGTGTTATTGGTTCATAGTTTAGACAAAATACAACAAAACAACTGAACAGTAAAGGTGTGCAAGCTGTTAAATTCTCTGTCTCCTGACCTTTCATATTTACTCACAGCACAGGTAGACAAGTGCTACACCTGCCCGACAGGTGAGGCAGCACTTCACCAGCGCATCGGTTGGGCTCGTCTACTTGCCCAGTGCTCCGAGACCTGACGCAGGTTGGCGGACTGTTTTGTTGAGCTCCTCTGCTCCGTTTCACAAAAACAGGAATTCCCAGTGGCCAACCATTTAAATTCCTATCCCCAGACCCATTCCTACATATTGGTGCATGGCTTCCTCTTCTGAAACAAGGAGATCACTCTCGGGTTGGAGGAGCAACATTTCTAGTTCCATCTAGGTAGCCTCCAAGCTGATGACATGAACATTGATTTTCCCCCAACCTCCTGTAATTTGTCCGCTGTCCCTTCAATCTCCACTCTGGCCCCATACTCTTCTCCTCACTTTCCCATTATATCCCCCTGCTGCCCCTCCTCTTTCTCTTCCTCCCTTGTTCCACTCTCTGATTCCTTCTTCTCCAGCCATTTACATTTTCCACTTATCACCTCCCATGGTTAATAATTCATCTGCCTTCCCCCACCCGTCTGGCTTCACCCATTTCCTGGCATGTCCTCCTTTCCCTCCCTTTATAGTCTGGCAGCTTCCCCCTTCCTTTCCAGTCCTGAAATACTGACTGTTTATTAATTTCCACGGATGCTGCCTGACCTGCCAAGTTCTCCAGCATTTTATGTCTGTTACTTTGGACCAGGAGTGTCCAGCCTTTTTTTTAATGGAATGGACCAATATCACTGAGCAAGGGAGCTGTGGATCCCAGGTTGAAAGCCCTTGCCTTTGAACTGTGCCTGTTGAGTCTGCTCTGGCTCTCAGGGAGTTCCAGCATCCCTAATCCCCACTTACTTGCTGGTAACCTTCTATAGTTGGGAAAATGCTTGAAGCTGTCATTAAAGATGAAAAAGAGAGGCATCTGGAAAAAAAATGGATCCTTTGGGCAGATGCTGCATGGGTTCAGCAAAGGCAGGTCCTGTTTGTTTGACAAACTTTCTGAAGTTCTTTGAGGATATAACAAGCAGAGTGGATAAATGGGAACAGATGAATGTTATTTACTGTACTTGGGTTTCAAGAAAGCGTCCATAAGGTGCCACATAAAAGACTTATCCATAAGATAAGGATGCATAGAGTTGGGGGTGAAGTATTAGCATGGATAGAAAATTGGTTAACCAATAGAAAGCAGAGAGTTTGGGTGTTTTTCTGGTTGGCAATCTGTGGTGAGCGGTGTGCCACAGGGGTCAGTACTGGGCCTGCAACTGTTCATGATATACATTAACGATCTGGAAGAGGAGATTGAGTATAAGGTATCTAAGTTTGCTGATGACACTAAATTGTGCAGACATTACGGACAGATATGGATGGGTTAAGTGAGTGGGCAAGGGTCTGGCAGATGGAGTACAATGTTGGGAAATGTGAGATCATCCACTTTGGAAGGAAAAATAGATTATTATTTCAGTGGTAAAATATTGCAGCATGCTGCTGTGCAGAGGGACTTGGGAGTGCTTGTGCATGAATCGCAAAAGGTTGGTTTGCTGATGCAGCAGGCTATCAAGAAGGCAAATGGAATGTTGGCTTTCATTGCTAGAGGGACTGAATTTAAGAGCAGGGAGGTTATACTGCATCTGTACGGGGTACTGGTGAGGCCGCAGCTGGAGTACTAGGTGCAGTTCTGGCCTCTTTACTTGAGGAAGGATGTACTGGTTTTGGAGGTGGTGCAGAGGAGATTCATCAGGTTGATTCCAGAGATGAGGGGTTAGACTATGAGGAGAGATTGAGTAACCTGGGACTGTGCTCTCTGGAATTCAGAAGGATGAGAGATCTTACAGAAACATAAAATTATGAAAGGGACAGATAAGACAGAGGCAGGAAAGTTGTTTCCACTGGAAGGTGAGAAAAGAACTAAGGGATATAGACCGAAGATTTGGGGGAGTGGATTTAGGACGGGGATGAGGGGGAACTGCTTTTCCCAGTGAGTGGTGAATCTGTGGAATTCTCCGCCCAATGAGGCAACGGAGGCTACCTTAGTTAATATATTTAAGGCAAGGTTGGATAGATTTTTGCATAGTAGGAGAATTTAGAGTTCTGGGGAAAAGGCAGGTGGAGATGAGTCCATGGTCAGATCAGCCATGATCTTACTGAATGGCGGAGCAGACTCCACGGGCCGGATGGCCGACTCCTGCTCCTATTTATAAGTGAATCGCTGATTCCCTGGAAGCTGTTCAGATTCCTGGATGGTGGGAAGGAATGGAGTTAAAGGACAAATGATGCATCTCCCTTCAATATGCACCTCACCTCGTTCTCCAAAAAATAACTAATGAACCCCCCCCCCCCCCCAGTCAGTTCTGCTGGACTGGATTCCGGGACACGAGCAAGCCACAGGATCGCCCCAGGGAAGTGGCGACCCCCAGCACACGGACCCGGGTCACCGCGTTGCGCAGGCGCGGCTCGCTCGGCCGGCTTCCGACGGGGGACGCATGTCCGGGGCCGGCGTTCTCGGCAGCGATACGAGTGCGCAGGCGCGTGAGGTCAGCCCGCCGTCTGAGTCCGGAGGGGCGGGTTTGTGGTTGGGGGTGGGGGTGGGTTGACCAGAGGATTGGGAGGTGTGAAAGGGCCTGGTTGTGAGGGAGTGATGTGAAGGGCTCAGGGAGTATTGAAATTTTCACTATTGCTGTGCGAAAAGAACAGAGATCTTTTCGAGTACGGTGCAGACGCGCAAGTCCGGCGAAGAGCTGTAAAAAGTCTCCATAAAAGAGTTTTTAGAAAACTTTTAAGTCTGCATAAAAGAGCGGTCGTGGTCGGAGTGGTCTGAGTCAGAGTGTTGGGCTTCGGCTCAACAGGCGGAGGGAAGGGAAAGGTAAATTTCATTCCTTATTAAGAGACTAGAGATATCTACAGAGCCAGTGTTTTGTTCTGGGTGTCAGGTGCCAGCCTCCTCAAGATGCAGCTACTTAGACTCCCGTGTTAGGAAACAGGAGCTGCAGATCAATGACCTTCGGCTTGTCAGGGAAAGTGAGGTGATGGACAGGATGGTCACCCCGAGGCGACAGGAGACAGGTGACTGTCAGGAGAGGGAAGGGCGAGCGTCAGAGAGTGGAGATCACCCATGTGGCCGCCCCCCTTAACAATAAGTACTCCATTTTGAGTACTGTTGGGTAGGGGACCTACCTGGGGGAAGCACCAGCGGCTCTGCCTCCAGCACTGTCTGGCCCTGAGGCTCAGAAGGGTTGGGAACTGAAGAGGCTGGCAGCAGTAATGGGGAACTCTATAGTTGGGGGGGGGGACAGATGGGCAATTCTGTGGGTGCAAAAAGGAAACCTGGATGGTAGTTTGCCTCCCAGGTGCCAGAGCCAGAGATGTTTCTGAGAGTGTCCATGATTATCCTGAAAAGGAGGGTGAGCAGCCAGAAGGCGTGGTACATATTGGTTCTAAAGTAGAAAAAGGGAAGAGGTCCTGAAGACAGAATACTGGGAATTGGGAAGGAAGCTGAGAGGCTGAACCTCAAGGGTAGTAATTTCAGGGTTGCTGTCTGTGCCATACGACAGTGAGGATAGGAATAGAATGAGGTGGCAGATAAATGTGTGGCTGAAGAATTAGAGCAGGGGGCAGGGGTTCAGATTTCTGGATAATTGTGACCTCTACTGGGGCAGGTGGCACCTGTACAAAAGGGACGGGTTGCACTTGGATCTGAGGGGGACCAATATTCTCATGGGCTGGTTTACGAGAGCCGTTGGGAGTGGTTTAAACTAATATGGTAGGGGGTGGGATCCAGTACGATAGAGCTGAGGGTGAGCCAGCAGGTTTACAAGTAGATGATGGATGTAACGTGAATGTAAGGAAGGACAAGCCAATGATTGGGTACAAATGCAGGCAGAGTAAAGGGTTAAATTGTACCATCGGAGCAAAATTCAATAGGGGAAGAATGCAGGACTGAAGGTGCTGTATTTAAATGCGTGTAGCATTCGCAATAAGGTGGATGAACTCGTGGCGCAGTTAGAGATTGGTTGATATGATGTGGGTATCACTGAATCGTGGCTGAAAGAATGGTCAGAAAACTTTGAATCTTTGTGGAGTTAGAAACTGCAAGGGTGAGGAAAAACCATTATGGAAATCATATATCGGCCTCCAACAGTAGCCAAGATGTGGGGTTGAGATTGCAAAGGGAGCTGGAAAAGGGTAATGTCGCAATTATAATGGGGGGTTTCAATGTGCAAGGGAATTTGGAAAATCAGGTTTGTGTCAGATCACAAGCAGGAGAATTTGTTGAATGCCTACGAGATGACTTTAGAGCTGCTTGAGCCTGCTAAGGATAGGCTATCTTAGATTGGGTGTTGTCCCAGATCATATCTGGGAGCTTAATGTAAAGGAACGCTTAGGAGGCAGTGATGATGATTGAATCCATACTCCAATTTGAGAGGGGGCAGCATAAGTCGCATGACTGAGAAGCTTGCTGATCTTCCAGGTTAAGCTGTTGGACTTCTGGGTTGGTGCTGGTGTAGCAGATGATGATCTGACTGTGCACGCTGTTTGGGAGATTGTGAGAGTGAGTGAGTGTAAGAAAGAGGTTCGATTGGTTTGGACTGTAGTATTCTTTGGTCTTATTTTAAACTTTGGATGCAAGTGCTTATTTAGCTTGTACTTGGTTGCCTTACAGGGGTTGCAAAGGAATTGTTTTTTTAACCTGTCTCGTGTTTTGTGTGGCTGGTTTTTTCACCTTTGCATAAGCAGTTTGCTAGCACTAGTGGTTTTAGAGGTGTTTAGCATGTTTTTCCAAAGAAAAAAGCAGACCAATAATTAGAATAGTGGTGAAGTTGTCGGCCTAACAAGGCAGGACTAAAAGTCGCTTTGCAGTATAGTTTACCGCAAGAGGCGGAGAGAGGGGAGTTTACTGTCTTTGGCTCAAGAGGCTTCGGTGAGGAAGCACAGTTGAGTAGTGGGTAAAGCTTTCGTAGTGGTTGAATAAAAACTCACTAATTAAATAAAGTAGGGATGATGCGGGATCAGGTGATGCGCTGTAGCTGCATGATGTGGGAGCTCGTGGACCCCATCATGGTTCCTGGTGACCACATCTGTAGCAAATGTTGGCTGCTCGAAGAGCTCAGGCTCAAAGTTAATGACCTGGAATCTGAGCTTCAAACACTGCGGCACATCAGGAAGGGGGAAAGTTACCTGGATTCTGTTTCAGGAGGTAGGCACACCCATTAGATGAGCTGCCTCAAATTCGGTCTGTGGTCAGGGACAAGAGGGTGTGACTGCAAGTGAGGCGGGTAGTGGGATCCCAGAGACAGAGCTGGAGGAGCCTCAGTCCTTGAGCTTCTCCAACAGGTCTGAGATTCCTGCTCCCTGTGTGGATGAGAGTGGGGGCTGTAGGAAGGATGAGCAACCTAACTGTGGTTCAGGGGATAGGAAGGGAGGTGGGGTAGCGCTGTTAATTAGGATGAAATCATGGCGATAGTGAGAGATTATGTAAGATCTAAGGAGCAGAATGTTGATTCCATCTGGGTAGAGATTAGGAATAGTAAAGGAAAAAAATCACTGGCAGAAGTTGCCTATAGTAACATTACATTGGCGCAGACAATAAACCAAGTAATATCTGAGGCATGTAAGAATGGAACAGCAGTTATTAGACCAGAAGATATCTAGGAGCAGAAGTAGGACATTCAGCCCATCGAGTCTGTGGTGGGGAACTTTAACTTGCACATAGATTGGGTGAATCAAGTTGGTCGAGGCAGTCTTGAGGAAGACTTCATAGAGTGCATACATGATAGCTTTCTTGAACAGCATGTTACTGAACCTACAAGGGAATATGCTATCTTGGATCTGGTCCTGTGCAATGAGACAGGTAAAATTAGCAATCTTGTAGTTAAGGGTCCTCTTGAAAAGAGTGATCACAGTATCATTGAGTTTCTTATTCAAACGGAGGGTGCAATAGTTCTGTCTAAAACTAGTGTATCATGCCTAAACAATGGAGACTACAATGGGATGAGTGACGAGTTGGATAGGGTAGACTGGGAACACAGGCTATATGGTGGGATGGTTGGAGACATTCAAAGAGACTTTTCATGGTGCTTTACAAAAGTTAAAAGCAAGAACAGTAAAGTTGGGGAGAGCCAGCCATGGATAACTAAGGAAATAAAGGTAGGCATCAAACTAAAAGCTCCTGTGTACCAGGTCGCCAAGAGTAGTGGGAAACTGGAAGATTGGAAAACTTTAAAAAAAACAACAAAGGACCACTATGTGAGTAATAAAGAAAGGGAATGTAGCTTATGAAAATAAGCCAGCACAAAATATAAAAATGGATAGTAACAGTTTTTATAATTGTATAAAGTGGAAAAGGATGGCCAAAGTGAATGTAGGTTCCTTGGAGGATGAGAAGGGGGATTGATATTGGGTGATGAGAAAATGGTTGAGGCTTTGAATGTCTATTTTGTGTCTCTTTTCACGGTGGAGGACACGTCTAACATGCCAAAAAGAGGTGATATGGATACAACGCGAGGTAAGGACCTTGATACAAGAACTATCACTGAAGAGGCAGTGCTGAGCAAACGTGTGGGCCAAATGTTAGACAAGTCCCCGGTCCTGATGAAATGCATCCCAGGATACTGAAAAAAAAGGCAGAGGTTATAGTTGAGTGTTTGGTGATAATTTACCAAAATTCCCTGGACTCTGGGCAAGTCGTGGCGGACTGGAAGGAGGTGACTGTCACACCATTGTTCAAAAAAGTATATACATTATAGGCCAGTTAGTTTAACATCGGTAGTTGGGAAAATGCTTGAAGCTATCATTAAAGAAGAAACAGCGAGGCATCTGGAAAGAAATGGATCCGTCAGGCAGATGCAGCGTGGATTCAGCAACGGCAGGTCCTGTTTGGCAAACTTACTGGAGTTCTTTGAGGATATAACAAGCGCAATGGATAGAGGGAAACAGAGGGACGTTATTTACTTAGATTTCCAGAAGGCATTCAATAAGGTGCTGTATGAAAGACTTGTCAATTAGATAAAGGTGCATAGATTTGGAGGTTACGTATTAGCATGGATAGAGAATTGGATAACCAATAGAAAGCAGAGAGTTGGGATACATGGTGTTTCTCGGGTTGGCAATCAGTGGTGAACGGTGTGCCGCAGGGTTCGGTGTTGGGCCAGCAACTGTTCATAATCTAAATTAATGATCTGAAAGAGGGGACCAAGTGTAATATATCTAAATTTGCTGATGACACTAAATTGAGTGGAAAAGCAAATTGTGCGGAAGATTATGGAGAGTCTGGAGAGAGATATAGATAGGTTAAATAAGCGGACAAGGGTCTGACAGATGGAGTACAATGTTGGTAAATGTGAGGTCATCCACTTTGGAAAGAAAAATGGAAGATCAGATTATTATTTTAGTGGTAAAAGAAGGAAGTGAGTGGGCAGATGGGTGATTGGGAAGTTTTTAAAATCCAACAAAGGGCAACTAAAAGAAAAGGCTGTAAGAAGTGCAGAAGGACTTGGGAGTGCTTGTGCATGTATCGCAGAAGGTTGGTTTTCAGGCGCAGCAGGCTATCAAGAAGGCAAATGGAATGTTGGCCTTCGTTGCTAGCGGGATTGAATTTAAGAGCAGGGAGATTATGTTGCAACTGTATAGGGTACTGGTGAGGCCACATCTGAGTACTAGGTGCAGTTCTGGCCTCCTTACTTGAGGAAGGATGTACTGGCTTTGGAGGTGGTACAGAGGATATTCATCAGGTTGATTCCAGAGATGAGGGGGTTAGACGATGAGGAGAGATTGCGTCACCTGGCTCTGTACTTGCTGGATTTCAGAAGGATGAGAGGAGATCTTATAGAAACATATAAAATTATGAAAGGGATACATATGATTAAGGATGAAATAGTGGCATATCTAGAAAGCAGTGATAGGATTGGGCTGAGCCAGCATGGATTTACCAAGGGTAAATCATGCTTGACTAATCTGTTGGAGTTTTTCGAGGATGTAACCAGGAAGTTAGACGGGGGAGATCCAGTGGATGTAGTGTACCTCAATTTTCAGAAGACATTTGATAAGGTCCCACATAGGAGATTGGTGGGTAAAATCAAAGCTCAGGGCATCAGGGGGAAGACATTGACATGGATAGAAAACTGGTTGGCAGATAGAAAGCAAAGGGTAGCGGTGAATGGGTGTTTCTCGGAATGGCAGGTGGTGACTAGTGGGGTGCCACAGGGCTCGGTATTGGGACCACAATAGTTTACAATTTACATCAATGATTTAGATGAAGGCATTGAGAATAACATCAGCAAATTTGCTGATGATACTAAGCTGGGTGTCAGTGTGACATGTGACGAGGATGTTAGGAGAATTCAGGGTGACTTGGATAGGCTGGGTGAGTGGGCAGATACTTGGCAGATGACGTTTAATGTGAATAAGTGTGAGGTTATCCACTTTGGGAGTAAGAACAGGAAGGCAGATTATTATCTGAACGGTGTAGAGTTAGGTAAGGGAGAAATACAAAGAGATCTAGGAGTCCTTGTTCATCAGTCACTGAAGATGAATGAGCAAGTGCAGCAGGCAGTGAAGAAGGCTAATGGAATGTTGGCCTTTATTACAAAGGGAATTGAGTACAAGAGCAAGGAAATCCTCTTGCATTTGTACAGAGCCCTGGTGAGACCACACCTGGAGTATTGTGTACAGTTTTGGTCTCCAGGGTTAAGGAAGGACATCCTGGCTGTAGAGGAAGTGCAGTGTAGATTCAAGAGGTTAATTCCTGGGATGTCTGGACTGTCTTACGCAGAGAGGTTAGAGAGACTGAGCTTGTACACGCTGGAATTAAGGAGATTGAGAGGGGATCTCATTGAAACATATAAGATTATTAAGGTATTGGACAAGATAGAGGCAGGAAATATGTTCCAGATGCTGGGAGAGTCCAGTACCAGAGGGCATGGTTTGAGAATAAGGGGTAGGTCATTTAGGACAGAGTTAAAGAAAAACTTCTTCTCCCAGACAGTTGTGGGGGTCTGGAATGCACTGCCTCGGAAGGTAGTGGAGGCCAATTCTCCGGATGCTTTCAAGAAGGAGCTAGATAGGTATCTTATGGATGGGGTATCAAGGGATATGGGGACAAGGCAGGAACCGGGTATTGATAGTAGTTGATCAGCCATGATCTCAGAATGGCGGTACAGGCTCAAAGGGCCGAATGGTCTACTTCTGCACCTATTGTCTGTAAGATAGAGGCAGGAAAGTTGTTTCCACTGGTAGGTGAGACTAGAACCAGGGGACATAGCCTCAAGATCTGGGGAAGTAGATTTAGGACGGGGATGAGGAGGAACTGCTTTTCCCAGAGAGTGGTGAATCTGTGGAATTCTCTGCCCAGTGAAGCGGTGGAGGCTATCTCAGTAAATTTATTTAAGACAAGATTGGATACATTTTTGCATAGTATGGGGAATTCAGGGTTCTGGGGAAAATGCAAGTAGGTGGAGATGAGTCCATGGTCAGATCGGTCGTGATCTTATTGAATGGTGGAGCAGGCTTGATGGGCCGGATGGCCTACTCCTGCTCCTGTTTCTTATGTATCAGAATGGAACTACAGAGTCATGAGCGAGGATCTTACCCACGTGGACTGGGTAATGCTGGTGGGGATGACTGCAGAGCAGATGTGGTTGAAGTTACTGGGAATAGTTCACAAGGCACAGGATAGATGTGTCCACAGACAAAGTTGTTTGCAAGTGGCAGGGTTAGGCATCTGTGACTGACAAGGGAAGTTAAAGATTACATAAGAGCCCAGGAAAGGTCATATAGGGTAGCAAAAGTGAGAGGGAAGTAGGATGATTGGGAAGTTTTTAAAATCCAACAAAGGGCAACTAAAAGGCTGTAAGAAGGAGAATGAGAAAATATGAGGGCAAACTAGCCAATAATATAAAGAAGGGTACTAAAAGTTTTCAGTTATATTAAGAGTTAAAAAGGATGTGTGAGTTAATATTGGACCACTGGAAAATAATGCTGGTCGGGTAGTAATAAATGGCAGATGAACCTAATGAATACTTTGCATCAATCATCACTGTGGAAGACACAAGCAGTGTGCCAGAGGTCCGTGAGTGTCAGGGAGCAGGAGTGAGTGCCAATGCTATTACAAAGGAAAAAGTGCTGGGCAAACTGAAAGGTCTTACGGTTAAGTTACCTAGACCAGATGGACTACATCCCAGAGTCCTGAGGGAGGTTGCTGAGGAGGTAACCGATGCATTGGTCATGATTTTTCAAGACTCACTTGATTCTGGCATGGTCCTGGAGGACTGGAAAATTGAAACTGTCACTCCACTCTTTAAGAAGGGAGGAAAGCAAAATAATGGAAATTAGCCAAACTTCAGTGGTTGGGAAAGTGTTGGAGTGTATTATTAACAATGAGATTTCGAGGTACTTAGTCTAATGACAAAATAAGTCAAAGTCAACATGGTTGCTGTCAGGGGAGATCTTGCCTGACAAATCTATTAGAGTTCTTCGAGGAAGTAGCAAGTAGGGTGGACAAAGAGGAAGCAGTGGATGTCATTTATTTGGATTTTAAGAAGGGATTTGACAAAGTGCCACACATGAGGCTGCTTAACAAGATAAAATCCTATGGTGTTACAGGAAAGATACTGGCATGGAGAGAGGAATGGCTGACAGGCAGGAAGCAGTGAAAAGGAATAAAGCCGGGCCTTTTCTGGTTGGCTGCCAGTGACTAGTGGTGTTCCTCAGTATTGGGACTGCTACTTTTAACATTGTTTGTCAGTGATTCAGATAATAGAATTGATGGCTTTGTGGCAAAGTTTGCAGATGATATGAAGATAGGTGGAGGGGCAGGTAATGCTGCAGAAGCAATGCGATTGCAGCAGGACTTGTGCAGCTGGAATACTGTGTTGGGAAATGTATGATCATGCATTTTGGTAAAAGGAACAATAAAGTGGACTGTTACCTAAATGGGGAGAACATTGAAATATCGAAGGTACAAAGGGACTTAGGAATCTGCATGCAAGAATCCCAGAAGGTTAATTTATAGGTTGAGTCTGGTAAAGAAGGCAAATGGCATTTATTTCAAAGGGAATAGAATATAAAAGCAAGGAGATAATGCTGAGGCTTTGTAAGACACTAGTCAGGCTGCACTTGGAGTATTGTTAATAGTTTTGACCTGGTATCTCAAACAGGTTGTCTTGACATTGGAGAGAGTCCAGAGGAGGTTCATGAGGATGATTCTGAGAATGAAGAGTTAACATATGAGGAGCGTTCGGTGGCTTTGGACCTGTGCTCACTGGAATTTAGAAGAATGCAGGAGGATCTCATTTCATTTTTCTATCTTTTTATTGATTTCCCAGTAAAGAATATACAAATCAGAGGAGAAGTTTAGCAAACAGATAATACAAAAGACATAAATAACAGCAGTTTTAAAAAAAAGTGTATATATTGTCAGAATCAGTTAGGTAAAATGATAACAACACACACAAAATGCTGGTGGAACACAGCAGGCCAGGCAGCATCTATAGGGAGAAGCACTGTCAACATTAACAACAACACACACAAAATGCTGGTGGAACACAGCAGGCCAGGCAGCATCTATAGGGAGAAGCACTGTCGACATTAACAACAACACACACAAAATGCTGGTGGAACACAGCAGGCCAGGCAGCATCTATAGGGAGAAGCACTGTCAACATTAACAACAACACACACAAAATGCTGGTGGAACACAGCAGGCCAGGCAGCATCTATAGGGAGAAGCACTGTCGACATTAACAACAACACACACAAAATGCTGGTGGAACACAGCAGGCCAGGCAGCATCTATAGGGAGAAGCACTGTCAACATTAACAACAACACACACAAAATGCTGGTGGAACACAGCAGGCCAGGCAGCATCTATAGGGAGAAGCACTGTCGACATTAACAACAACACACACAAAATGCTGGTGGAACACAGCAGGCCAGGCAGCGTCTATAGGGAGAAGCACTGTCAACGTTTCAGGCCGAGACCCTTCATCAGACTAGGTAAAATGTTGCGCCGTTATATATACACAATATAATCAAAAAACCACAACTCTTAATAATCGTAAAAAAATTGGAAATTTTATTTAATATAAAAATATTATTAATTATTAAATAAATTTTCTAATTTTTTTTTTACAATTATTAAGGGGAGGATCTCATTGAAACCTACCAAATGTTGAAAGGACTATATAAGGTGGATGTTCCCAATGGTGGGGGTATCCAGAACTAGCGGGCACAGCCTAAAAATTGACTGGTGGCATTTTAGAACAGAGGTAAGGAGGAATTTTTTTAGCCTGAGAGCAGCGAATCTGTGGAATGCTCTGCCACATACTGTGATGGAGGTCAAGTCCGTTGGCATATTTAAAGTGGAAGTTGATAGTTTCCTGATTGGTGAGGGCATCAAAGGATATGGCAAGAAGGCAAGTATAGGGGTTGAGTGGGATCCAGAATCAGCTTTGATGGAATGGTGGAGGAGACTGGATGGGCTGAATGGCCTGATTCTGCTCCCATGTCCGATGGTCTAAGATGCACAAAATACTGGAGGAACTCAGCAGACCAGGCAGCATCTGAGGAAAAGAGTAAACAGCTGATGTTTCGGGCTGAGACCCTTCATCAGGAGGTAAAATTCATCTGAAGATAAAATTGAAGTCGTATTTCCTTTACTAAGGCGAAACAAATTTTACAAGACGAAGCAGTGGGTTACGGAAAATGAATAGGAAGCAGTTAATTGAATGGGTGTTGGAGCACTGGGAGGCAGAGGGAACAGGTCCAGGATAAAGATGTTCAACCAAAGAGACCTGGACGACAAGAGGCAGAGTGGATGGAAGAAAGTGAAGGTGGGAAGGTTGTATTAGAGACTGAATGCTCAATATTGCAGGATGCCTGTAGGGGTTTAGAAAGTGTCAGGGTAAAATTTAAAGGGAAATTTGGAAAGTACTGAGAGTGTGAAAGTATAATGGCAAGCAAAAATAAGGATCTTTTGAGATTACACAAAGAGCAAGAGGAGTCAGGTGGGACTGAGACACTGACCTATGTGTGGAGGGGGAGGTAGATATGAGGAAGATGGATAATGAAAATTCTGCAGCTATCTTCACAGAATATTGTCAATACAGTTGAGGAACGTAGTGTGAAATACAGATACAGCAAAGTGAGGTATTGTGATTTCACGCCTTTGAAAGTATATAAACATTCTGGAGACTAAAGACATTGGAGAAATTGGAACAGAACAGTCAAATATCTGGAGATACTTTAGCAGATTAGGTGCCATCTGCGGAGGCAGGGAGATGCTGGATGTGTTGGATCTGAACCCCTTGTGAGGACTGTGTGTGTAGATAGCCAGTATGCACAGGGCAGGGGTGAGGTAGGAGACGTCAGGTGGTAGTGGTAAGATGGCTTGACTGGTAAATGTGTTCAGGTGGTAGGTGGAGGCAACAAAGGACTGTACATTATGGAATGTGATTTAAAAAGGAAGTAAATGGAGGAATGGTAACAGTAGGAGTGGAGATGAGGAATCAGTGGGCTAGGTGTATGGGTAATGGGCAGATGGAACCAAGTAGCGGAGGGTGTGGAGAGGTTGGGGGTTGAAAAGAAGTGTGTGTAGAGGACTTGGCTTGATCAGGAGAGAGAAAAGAACTGATTACCTGAAATTGGAAAAGGGTGTTCATGCCACTCAGTTGTTTACATTTACATTTCCCCCCACCCTCAACCAAGAGCTCAAGATGGTAAGTGCAGAAAAACTTGGCAAAGCTGTCACTTAATCTGTGTTTGATCTTGTTGATTTGGACCAGGTCGCATCACTGGCAAGGGCTTTGTTACGTACTTGGATGACGGTGAGGAGGAAGTGTAGGGGCAGGTATTGCACCTCAGTCTGCAGGGGAAGATGACGGAGGATTGCGAAGAATGAGCAAAGCAGAGAATCGCTGAAAGGGTGGTCCTCATGGACAGCAGAGAGGGAGGGGAACATGCAGCTGGTGTTGGGATCACATTGCAACTGACGGAAATGATGGAGCCTTTTCTGCTTGCCTTGAAAGTGAGAATAAAACTACAGCTATGAGGACTCCTGCAGCACCCAGTGGCCCTGTCATCTCTGCCTCAGAAGCTGACGTCAGGCTGCCTTTCAAGAGGGTGAACCCTCGCAAGGCGACGTCGATGCAGTACCCGGTAAGGCTCTGAAAACCTGTGCCAACTAATGGCAGAGATGTTCAGAAACATTTTTAATCTCTCAGTGCTACAGTCAAAGGTTCCCTCCTGTTTTAAAAGGGCAACAATTACACCAGTGTCTAAGAAGAGCAGGGTGAGCTGCCTGAACGACTATTGTCCATTAGCACTCACAGCTACAGTGATGAAATGCTTTGAAAGGTTGGTCACGGCTAGAATCATCTCATGTCTCAGCAAGGACCTGGACCCACTGCAATTTACCTATCACCACAGTAGGTTTACAGTGGATACAATCTCATTGGCTCTTCACTCAGTCTTGGACAATACAAATAGCTATGACAGGATGCTGTTTATTGACTACAGCTCGGTGTTTAATACAATCGTTCCTGCAGTTCTGATCAAAAAGCTCCAGAACCTGGGCCTCTGTACCTCCTTCTGCAACTGGATCCGTGACTTCCTAACCGGAATACCACAATCTGTGTGGATTGGAAATAACACCTCCACTGAATGTGGGCTTCAGAAAGGGTAAGATGAGGGAGGACAGTTTCAAGTTCCTGGGTGTCAATATCTCTGAGGATCTAACCTGGCTCCAACATAACAATGCAGCTACAAAAGACAGCACGTATTTCATTAGGAGTTTGATTAATAGGACTGCATGTTACAATCTTTACAATTACAAAGTTCCTGCACTGCACCTGATTTAAGTGGAAATAGTTCTTAAAGATGACCACTAGATGATGTTACTACCATGACGACACATCTTCGACATTACTGGGCGTTTCAGCCTTTTATCACAAGACACCCTCAGCCGAGGCAGGCCCACCACAGGCTGATCAGACCTGGTGTGTGTCACATGGTTAGTCTCTAGATGGTCACTTGCAGCTCAGACAGCATCCCTTCTTTTCAGCCACCGCCAGTGACTGCTCATTTCAGTGGCATTAGCAAGTGCTTTGATTGCCTTCCTATGGGCCTGCCCTCTGATTTCTACTTCCCTCAGCAGCCTTACGGTGGAACTGGCTACAAAGCCCCTGCACCCCACCTCAACCAGGCGGACTATTACATGCTAGCCTCGTTCCTCTGCTTCAGCTGAAAAGCTGGCATATCGCAGCCTTTAGCGTTTGTAAGCCTCATCCACAGCATCTTTGCAGGAGACCGTCAGCTCAATGATAAAGACGCGCCAACAGGAGCTGGACCAAAGGACCAGGTTGATCGTTGCAATTTCAGATGGGAAGGTAAGTTTCTGGCCTAAATCAATACGCATTTCCCAGTCCCTGGATGCACTCAGTGGCATGAGTTGTGAAGCAAGGAGTTAGCCCCCGGTTTCTCTCCTTCCCGGATGAAGGATGGTAGTCCTGGGACCGTTGTCTGGGCATTGAGAATTGGTGTGTTACCTAAAACACTTGAAAATTTCTACACGTGTCCCTGGAAGAGCATTTTAACTGGGTGCAACACTGCCTGGTATGGAGGGGCTACTGCGCAGGATTGAAGCAAGCTGCAGAGTGCTGTCAGCTTATACAGCTATATCATGGGCACTAGCATCCATAGTGTTCAGGACATCTTAAAGGAATGGAGCTAGTGTCCATCATTAAGGATCCCCATCGCCCAGGACATGCCCCTCTTCTCACTGCTACCATCAGAAAGGAGGTGCAGAAGCCTGAAGACACACACTCAACGATTCAGGAACAGCCTCTTCCCCTCTGACATCAGGGAGGAGGTACAGGAGCCTGAAGACACACCCTCAATGATTCAGGAACAGCTTCTTCCCCTCTGTCATCAGGGAGGAGGTACAGGAGCCTGAAGACACACACTCAATGATTCAGGAACAGCTTCTTCCCCTCTGCCATCAGGGAGGAGGTACAGGAGCCTGAAGGCACACACTCAACGATTCCGGAACAGCTTCTTCCCCTCCGCCATCAGGGAGGAGGTACAGGAGCCTGAAGGCACACACTCAGTGATTCAGGAACAGCCTCTTCCCCTCTGCCATCAGGGAGGAGGTACAGGAGCCTGAAGGCACACACTCAATGATTCAGGACCAGCCTCTTCCCCTCTGCCATCAGGGAGGAGGTACAGGAGCCTGAAGGCACACACACAGTAATTCAGGAACAGCCTCTTCCCCTCTGCCATCAGGGAGGGGGTACAGAAGCCTGAAGACACACACTCAGCGATTCAGGAACAGCTTCTTCACCTCCGCCATCAGGGAGGAGGTACAGGAGCCTGAAGACACACCCTCAATGATTCAGGAACAGCTGCTTCTCTCTGCCATCCGATTTCTGAATGGACATGAAACCCATGAACACAACCTCACTATATTTTTTAAAATTTTTGTGTTAATTATTTAATTTAACTATTTAATACTTGGAGTAATTGTGTTTTCTTTATTATTATAGCAGTTATAATAATTACATTATTATAATTTTGCTGCAAAGTGAACAAATTTCATGGCATGCCACAGATACTAAACCTGATTCTGAGAATGATGTTTTGGAGTAGAAAGATTTATCTCAAGAACAGATGCAGTGGAGACAGAGAAACTGAGAAAGGGAGGGTATCCTTGCAAGAGACAGTGGGGGGAGGAGGAGTCTTGGTAGCTGTAGGAGTCAGTAGGTTTACAGTGATCTCAATGGATAGCGTATCTCTTGATATGGAAACAGATCCAGAAAGGGGGGGCAAGATGTCAAAAAGAGTCAAGTGAACATAGAACAGTACGGTACTGGGCAGGCCTTTTGGTCTCTCATGTGCTGATCTAACTAAAAGTATCTTAAACTCCACCAAACTGCCAACTTCCACTGGTACCCTTGGTAACCCATTCAAGCACCTCTACAAAGGTGCCCATCATGTCACCTTTAAACTTCCCCATCTAACCTTTAAACACATTATCTAGTGTTTGACATTTCTACCCTGGGTAAAGGATTCTCACTGTCTGCCTTATCCATGCCTCTCAATTTTAAGATCCTCTGTCTCACATGCCCTCAGACATTATAAGGAGACAACTCAAGTTTGTTCAACTTTTCATGAACCCTCAAATCCAGGCAGCATCCTGGTGAGCTACTACTGTACCCTTTCCAGAATCTCTACGTTTCCTGTAATTGGGCAATGAGAACTGCGCATAATACTCCCAAAGTTTTATATAGCTGCAACATGACTTCCTTACTTCTATACTCAATCCTCTACCCATGAAGGTAAGATCCCTTGTACCTTATTTCGGAGTAACTGGCTTCTATACTTACTCTGTCATCTACAGGCAAACTTGTGATTCACCTTGGATCCCATGCATCTTAATCTTCCTAATCAACCTACAATGAATGGACATTATTAAATGCCTTACTTGAATCCATGTAGATAATGTCTACTGCCTTACACTCATCAAACACCTCTGTCACATTAAAAAAAAACTCAATTAAGTTTGTAAGGCATGACATGGCAAGTTAAATCTGTAAACTGCATTAATGAAGGAGAGTTCTCAAATATTTTACATTCATGTCACTTAAGCATTCAGCAATTACAATGTCCAAAAAGAGAAAGTCTAACTATTAGTTTCTGACATTCAATAGCATTACCATTAGTGAATTACCTGGCAGTTATCATTGACAGGAAACTGATGAAGTAGCCGGGTACACAATCGGTCTAGAAAAGCAGGTCAGAGACTAAGAATCCTGGCATTTGGAGCAGATACAAAGAAAGGCAATAGATCAATGGAAAACTACAGAGAAACTGAGCTTGACAAACAACCAGTGTGTAAAAGATAACAAATTGTGCAAACATGAAAAATAATAATAAATAATATTGAGAACATGAGTTGTAGAGTTCTTGAAAGTGAGTCTTCAGGATGTGGAATCAGATCAGAGTTGAGGTGAGTGAAATCATCCATGCTGATGCAGGAACCTGATGCTTGTAGTGTATTAACTATTTCTGAGCCTTGTGGTGTGGGACTAGTGCTGCTGCTCCTACTGACCGATGGGGGTAGCAAGAAGAAATCATAGCCTAGATGGTGGTGGTGCTTGATGATGAATGCTGCTTTCTCATGGCAGCGTTCCCTGCAGATGTGCTTAGTGGTGGAGAGAGCTTATCCTGTGATAGAATAGCTGTAGTTGTATTTACTTTTTTTTTGGAGGTTTTTCTATTGGTGGGCATTGGTGTTTCCATACTAGTTGTGATGCACCCAGCAAGATACCTTCCAATTGCCCCAGAGAGTGCAGCTTGATACCAGGCAAGATACAGAACCTACTTGATAAGTGTCCTATCCACAACCTTCACTCAGTCCTCCTCAAAAGTGGAGTATAGGAGCCTTGGGTCCAACTCCACCAGGTCCAGGAACAGTTATTACTTTTCAACCATCAGGTTCCCGAATCAGTGTCGAACTTCACTCACTTCAACACTGAATTTTCCACAACCTACAGACTCACTCTCAAGGTCTCTACACCTCATGTTTTCAGTATGCCTGTATGTATTTATTTGCTTGCTTATTTATTTAAATTTTAATTTGCACACTTTGTCCTCTGCACACCAGTTATTTGCCAGTCTTAGTAATACATAGGTTTTAATAATTTCTATTGTATTTCTTTATTTTCCTGTAAATGTTTTCAGGAAAATGTATCTCAAGGTAGTACATGGTCCAGGAAGCATCTAAGGGAAACCCAGCAAGGCTCCTTTGTCAGCCTCTTTCAAATCCATGATGTCTACCAGCTACAGCGACAAAGCCAGAAAAATCGTAGGACTACATGGATGTCTACAAACAAGCCGCATACCATTGTGACTTGGAAATACATAGCCGTTCCTTCATTGTCACCTGGTCAATCCTGGAGAGGGAGAGGGAGAGAGAGATATCTCTCTCTCACACACATACACATTGTGGATACCCACACCTTAAGAACTACAACAACTCAAGAAGGCAGCTCTGCCCCATTTTCTCAAGGGCAATTAAATGTTGGCTCAGCCTACAAAGCCCAGACACATTGAATGAATATTAAAACAAAAATATAAATGAATTTGAAGTTCCAGAATGATAGAGGAATTAAAAGTCCTCATCACAAAGGGCAAAGCACAAGATTATTTTTGTCAAATTCCCAGTGAGTTAAAGTGTATGCATGCTCCAGATGCGTTCTGCCCAGGGACTAATGGGTGAAAATGAAGTGGGGGCACAGTAAAGGCATGATGGGGGAGGTGGCTCAACAGTCTGGGGGTATACACCATTCCCTATTATACAGAGAAGGGGATTGGGGAAGGCTAGGCAAGAGGGTTGCAGTAACGGGAACATCTGCCAGGCCTGTGCAATTAAATCAGTAATTTTAGTAACTACCATGAGGTATATCAGTGCTAAGGAAAAGGTAAGACCTGTAAGCATATACTGCAAATTCTGTCCTGCTTGTGGTGGTTAAGATCTTTCTTGCACACGCTGGAATAAAATGCCTGCAGGTGGGCTTTGACTCACTTTGTGATCTCCTGTCTTAAGACAAAACAGCTCAGTGTTCCTGTCTTTACAGGCACAGTCTGAAAATTGTGTCTAGTTCTGGACACCACTTTGTCTGAATGACATTGAACACTGGAGATGAATGATGTCAGCAATTTGGAGAGGCAGAAGTTGTCAGGCAACATAGTTGGGTTCAAACCCGATCTCCATTTCTGTAAAAACGCAAAATTGCTGGCAGAACTCAGCAGACCAGACAGCATCTGTGGGAGGAGGTAGTGACGACGTTTCGGGCCAAAACCCTTCATCAGGAGTGAAGTAACATGGGATGGTCGAGGGGGGATAAGAAGGGGGGGGGAGGGATGAAGTAGAGAGCTGGGAAATGATAGGCTGGAGCGAAATGAGCTAAGGGGAAGGTGGAGAATTATGGGAAATAAAAGAGAAAGAAAGGTAGGGCTGGGGGGAGATTGTAGTGAGGGGGAAAAAAAGAGAGAGAAAGAGAACCAGACTAAAATTATAGATAGGGATGGGGTAAGGGGGGGCAGGGAGGTCAGTGAGTTGATCACTTCCCAGCTCTGTACTTCATTCCTCCCCCCACTTCTTATTCCCCCCTCGACCATCCCATGTTACTTCACTCCTGATGAAGGGTTTCGGCCCGAAACGTCGTCACTACCTCCTCCCACAGATGCTGTCTGGCCTGCTGAGTTCTGCCAGCATTTTGTGTTTTTATTTATTTCCAGCATCTGCAGATTCACTCGTGTTCCATTTCTGTGTGGTTTTCTCTGTGACCATATGGGTTTATTCTGGGTGCTTGGATTCCTCCCATATCCCAAAGGTGTGCAGGTTTATACAATAATTGGCCCCTGTAAATTGCTCCTGATGTGCAAGTGAATGATACAATCCAGGGAAATGATGGGAATTTATTGAGTGAAATAACATGAGTGTGGGAATAGGGTTCTGGGTGCTTGCTTGTTGGAGGGGACTTGCTGGATCATATGCTGTATGATTCTGTTGTTCTCTTCAGCAGAGAACGTTAAAGTGAGATATCATTGTGGCTTTCAAACAAACAAGGGTTTTATTCACAGTATAATTAATTTCTGTTGAACATTGTTTGCACTGGCAGGGGTGTAAGTAATCAGTCACAAATTTTAAAAATACTGAACTAAAAAGGCCAGGGGATAAAAACAAATAAAAATGTTTCATACCCAGCGAACTGCTGTGTGTGTCCTGGGATGTCCTGCCTAAATGAGTAGTAGAAGCAGGTTCAACAGGAACCTCCAAAGAAATTTAGATCAAATTGTTAAAAAGGAATCACTTACCAGATCAAGTATTAGAGGCAAACACCACAGGCACACTCTCAGGTAAGAAGTTCAGCCACTTAAGGATGAAATGATGAGAAATACTTTGATGACACAGTATCAGCTGAAATAAATGTACTCAGAATCAGAATTAATATCGCTGGTAAATTTGTTAACTGTGGGCATCAGTGCAATGTAATCCATGATAATTGAAAAAAAGAATTACAGTATATACAATGTCTATAAAAAGAATTCACCCCCTTTCAACTCAATATTTAGTAGATGCATCCTTTGGCAGAAATTATTGCTTTGAGTCTGTGTGGATAGGTCTCTTATTAACTTTGCACTTCTGGACACTGCAATTTCTGTACCCCCTCCCCCCCACTTCTTTACAAAATTGGTCAATCTCTGTCAGATTGCATGGGGATCATGACTGAACAGCTCTTTTTAACTCCAGCCACAAATTCTTAATTGGATTGAGGTCTGGAATCCGACTTGGCCACTCCAGGACATTAACTTTGTTGTTTTTCAGCTGTTCCTGCCTATTTTTGGTTTAATGCTTGTGGTCGTTTTCTTGTTAGAAAACAAATCTTCTCCCAAGTTACAGTTTGCTTGCAGACTGCATCAGGTTTTCCTCAGTGTAAAGAGGGTTTCTTCTTTTTGTTAACTAGCAGGAATGCTAATTTACTGATAACGAGAATGGGGATTAATGTTCTTTCTTCTGAGTCTGTAAGCTTTTGTTGACGGGCTTTTGGGCAGATCGGCACGAGGGGGTCGAGAGAGAGGACGCAATGCTCTAAGCTGGGCGAGGATCGGACCCCAAAGGGGGGTCCGAGGCCGGGAGATTCTCCGGGGGGGGGGGGGATGAAGCTAGATGTGCTTGGTTGACCACTCGGAGGGTCCTGAGCTGTTTGGAGAGTCGAGGAGTTCGGAGGGTCCTGAGCTGCGAGTCGAGGAGTTCGGAGGGGATCGAGTGGTGGCCAGAAGACTTCAGTAATTGAGCTCCAACGGTTGTGCACGAAGTGGTTTGGACTTTGATAAGTTTAGCGCCTTTTCTTTAATTTTCTCTTCATATATACTGTATCGTTATTAATCACTTAGTTATAGTAACCTTTATAAATTGTACTCATTTAATCGCATATGGTGTACTGTCTGTTTTTGGGCGAGGCGGGGACATCACACAGCATCCACACCAGCAGATTACCCAGTTTGGCGGGGCCGATGGCTGCTCCCCCTAGACGAGAACGAGCTGAGCGAGCCTGAGGCGACTCAGGGGGTTACACTGCCTATTTTTGGTTTAATGCTTGTGGTCGTTTTCTTGTTAGAAAACAAATCTTCTCCCAAGTTACAGTTTGCTTGCAGACTGCATCAGGTTTTCCTCCAGGATTTCCCTGTATTTTGCTGCTTTTGTTTGACCCTCCACCTTCTCAAGCTTTCAGAGCCTGCTACAATGAAGCATCCCCACAGCACAACGCAGCCACCACCATGCTTCCCAGTAGAGATGGTGTGTTTTTGATTATGTGCGGTGTTTGGTTTATGCCAAACATAACACTTATTCTGATGGCCAAGAAGTTCAATTTTGGTTTCATCAGACCATAGAATCTTCTTCCAGCTGACTTCAGAGTCTTCCACGTGCCTTCTGGCAAACTAGCCGAGATGTCATGTGAGTTTTTTTTTCAACAGTAGCTTTCTCTTTGCTACTCTGTCATAAAGCTGCAACTGGTGAAGCACCCGGGCAACAGATGTATGCACAGTCTCCAGCATCTCAGCCACTGAAGCTGGTAACTCCTCCAGAGTTGTCATAGGTCTCTTGGTGGCCTCCCTCACTAGTCTCCTTCTTGCATTGATCGTGTGGATGGTCAGAGACTTTTTCCCAGGGCTGAAATGGTTGCCACAAGAGGACACAGTTTAAAGTGCTGGGGATAGGTACAGAGGAGATGTCAGGAGTAAATTTCTTACTCAGTGGTGAGTGCGTGGAATGGGCTGCCGGCAACGGTGGTGGAGGTGGATACGATAGGGTCTTTTAAGAGGCTTTTAGATGGGTATGTGGAGGTATAGATAAGCCTAATAATTTTTAAGGTAGGGACATGTCCGGCACAACTTTGTGGGCCAAAGGGCCTGTATTGTGCTGTAGGTTTTCTATGTTTGCGCGGTCATTCAGTTTTTGAGGACAGCCTGGTCTAGGCAGATTTATAGGTGTTTCCATTTCTTGTACTCTGAGATATTCAGCAACTTGGAAATTTTCTTGTATCTGTCTCCTAACTTGCGCTTTACATTAACCTTTTCAGGGAATTGTTTGGAGTGTTCTTTTGCCTTTATGTGTAGCTTTTGCCAGGATACTGACTCACCAGCAGATGAACTCTCAAATGCAGTTGTACTTTTACTACAATCAATTGGAACACATTGACTGCACACAGTGATCTCCATTTAATTAATCATGTGACTTCAAAAACCAATTGGCTGCACCAGTGATGATTTGGCATGTCAGCATAAAGGGGGGGGGGGGTGTTTTATATTTAGCCTTCGATATCCATGCTTATGTTCTCTGATCATTCAACCATCACAGGTAGCTTTCTTCGCTGAGGCATTGCTGAGTATTTCTGGCTTCTACGCTGCTCGTGAAAGCAACACCTCCTGCTCTTTAATAATATGCCTATTTCGGGAAAGTGATAGCAGTTCCAGCCTATCCTTCCATTCAGTGGCTTTATAATTGACTTGTGACCCAGCTCCAAATAACAACCTTTGCCCCATATCCCTTGGTTAGCAAATTCACCCAACATCAATTCCCACCTGAAAAATATTTCCAGACTCTTACCACTTTGGAATCTTTCAGAAAATGTTCCTAAACATTCCGATTCTCTGATGCTCACTCTTGCACTAGCATCGTTTTATCTACACACCCTACCAGTTACTTTCATTATAAAGTCCTCAATTAAATTATCCTATATATATCAAATACGCAGGAAACAGAGAGGGTGTTAAAGTTCAAGGTGATTTATTCAGCATTTGTCAAGAACATTAAACTCCAATCATAGGCTGTAAACATTATCAGAATGAACCCAGACCAGGACAATGTCCATGGTCAAATCCTGGAGAATTCAGCTCCCACAGTCACTTGTCGACTCATTGGTGAATCTGCAGACTGGATGACCTACTGACCCCTTCCCACACTTTGTCAAGACAATGGCATGACCCTCGTCTGAAGTTGGTGATTCCACAGACTGGATTGTTTGGTGAACCCCTTCCCACACACAGGAGAGATGAATAATTATTCTGTAGTGTGAACTCTAGGGGCGTATAGCCCGATGGGAGTTCGGGGAGCTGGGTTAAGCACAATAGGCAGCGATTCAAACAGAGAGAGGAGAAATGGGCTGAAAATTCTATATCTGAATGCACAAAGTGTCAGAAATAAGGTGGATGAGCTTGAAGCCCAGGTCCGAATGGGTAACTATGATGTTATTGGGATAACGGAGACAGGGCTGCAGGGAGATCAGACCTGGGGAATGAATATACAAGGGTATATGTGCTATCGTAGGGACAGAAATGTGGGCAGAGGGGGTGGGTGGCCCTGTTGGTGAGGAATGAGATTCAGTCCTTTGCAAGGGGGGACATAGGGTCAGGAGAAGTAGAGTCTGTGTGGATAGAACTGAGGAACAGTAAGGGCAAAAGGATCCAAATGGATGTTGTCTACAGGCCACCAAACAGTAGCATGGCTATTGGGTGCAAGTTGAATAGGGAGTTAACATTGGCATGTGGCAAAGGTAATGTCGCAGTAGTTATGGGGGATTTCAACATGCAGGTGAACTGGGAGAATCAGGTTGGTGCTGGACCACAGGATAGGGAGTTTGTAGAGTGCCTACGGGATGCATTCTTGGAACAGCTTGTAGAGAGCCGACCAGGGACAAGACTATTTTGGATTTAGTGTTATGTAATGAACAGGATTTGATAAGCGATCTTGCAGTAAAGGAGCCATTAGGAGGTAGTGATCATAATATGATGTTTTTATCTGCAATTTGAGAAGGATAAGGGCAGATCGGAGGGGTCAGTGTTGCAGTTGAACAGGGGAAACTATGAAGCCATGAGGGAGGAGCTGGCCAAAGTTGACTGGATGGATAGCCTAGCAGAAAAGACAGTGGAACAGCAATGGCAGGTATTCTTGGGAATAATGCACAAGGTGCAAAATCAGTTCATCCCCCAGAGAAGGAAGGATTCAAAGGGGGGAAAGGGGCCACAGTGGTTGACAAAGGAAGTCAGAGATTGCAGAGCATTACAAAAAAGGAAGTATGACAGAGCTAAGGTGAGTGGGAGGACAGATGATTGGGAAGTTTTTAAGGAACAACAGAACTTAACTAAAAAGACAATACGGGGAGAAAAAATGAGGTACGAACACAAGCTAGCCAGGAACATAAAGGAGGATAGCAAAAGCTTTTTTTGGGTATGTGAAGAGAAAGAAGATAGTTAAGAACAATGTTGGGCCCTTGAAGAATGAATTGGGTGAAATTGTTATGGGAAACAGAGAAATGGCAGAAGAATTTAATGAGTACTTTAGATCTGTTTTCACTAAGGAAGACACAAGCAATCTCCCAGAGGTATGGATGGGCCAAGGACATAGGGTAACAGAGGAAATGAAACAGATTGACATTAGGAAGGAAACGGTGATGAGAAGACTGATGGGACTGAAGGCTGACAAATCCCCAGGTCCAGATGGTCTGCATCCTAGGGTACTAAAGGAGGTGGCCCTGGAAATTGCAGATACATTGGTAATCATTTTCCAATGTTCCTTAGATTCAGGATCAGTTCCTGAGGATTGGAGAATGGCTAATGTTATCCCACTTTTTAAGAAAGGAGGGATGGAGAAAACAGAGAACTATCGACCTTTCAGACTGACATCGGTGGTGGGAAAGATGCTAGAGTCCATTATTAAGGATGAAATAGTGGCATATCTAGATAGCCGTGACAGGATTGGGCCGAGCCAGCATGGATTTACCAAGGGTAAATCATGCTTGACTAATCTGTTGGAGTTTTTCAAGGATGTAACCAGGAAGTTAGACAAGGGAGATCCAGTGGATGTAGTGTACCTCGATTTTCAGAAGGCATTTGATAAGGTCCCACATTGGAGATTGTTGGGTAAAATCAAAGCTCAGGGCATCGGGGGGAAGACATTGACATGGATAGAAAACTGGTTAGTAGATAGAAAGCAAAGGGTAGCGGTGAATGGGTGTTACTTGGAATGGCAGGTGGTGACTAGTGGGGTGTCACAGGGCTCAGTATTGGGACCACAGCTGTTTATAATTTACATCAACGATTTGGATGAAGGCACTGAGAATAACATCAGCAAGTTTGCTGATGATACTAAGCTGGGTGGCAGTGTGACATGTGATGAGGATGTTAGGAGAATTCAAGGTGACTTGGATCGGCTGGGTGAGTGGGCAGATACTTGGCAGATGACGTTTAATGTGAATAAGTGTGAGGTTATCCACTTTGGGAGTAAGAACAGGAAGGCAGATTATTATATGAATGGTGTAGAGTTAGATAAGAGAGAAATACAAAGAGATCTAGGAGTCCTTGTTCATCAGTCACTGAAGGTGAATGAGCAAGTGCAGCAGGCAGTGAAGAAAGCTAATGGAATGTTGGCCTTTATTACAAAGGGAATTGTGTACAAGAGCAAGGAAATCCTCTTGCATTTGTACAGAGCCCTGGTGAGACCACACCTGGAGTATTGTGTACAGTTTTGGTCTCCAGGGTTAAGGAAGGACATCCTGGCTGTAGAGGAAGTGCAGCGTAGATTCACGAGGTTAATTCCTGGGATGTCTGGACTGTCTTACGCAGTGAGGTTAGAGAGACTGGGCTTGTACATGCTGGAATTAAGGAGATTGAGAGGGGATCTGATTGAAACATATAAGATTATTAAGGGATTGGACAAGATAGAGGCAGGAAATATGTTCCAGATGCTGGGAGAGTCCAGTACCAGAGGGCATGGTTTGAGAATAAGGGGTAGGTCATTTAGGACAGAGTTAAAGAAAAACTTCTTCTCCCAGACAGTTGTGGGGGTCTGGAATGCACTGCCTCGGAAGGTAGTGGAGGCCAATTCTCCGGATGCTTTCAAGAAGGAGCTAGATAGGTATCTTATGGATAGGGGAATCAAGGGATATGGGGACAAGGCAGGAACCGGGTATTGATAGTAGTTGATCAGCCATGATCTCAAAATGGCGGTGCAGGCTCGAAGGGCCGAACGGTCTACTTCTGCACCTATTGTCTATAACTTGCTGATGATCCATTAATCTGCCAGACTGTGTGAAACCCTTTCCGCACTCAGAGCATGCAAATGGCTTTTCTCCTGTGTGGACTCGCTTGTATCAGCAGGTTGCCTGACCGAATGAATTCCCTCCCACACTAGGAACACGTGAACGGCTTCTCCCCAGTGTGAACTCGCTGATGATTCTGCAGACCGTCTGTGTGGGTGTGAGGAATTGAGGATATAAAGAAACCATTTCAATCCTAAGTAACCTCTGGCTAAAAGAATAATTGGGCTGAACAGGAATTTTTGAACTTAAGTGAACTTTGTCTTCAGCAGTTAAAAAATTAACCGGCTTATACTGGTTTCCTTTTAATTGGCAGAGGGACATTGAGAATTTGATAAACAATATATTGTACCCTTGTTTGAGAAAGGACTCACCGATAAGGACAGGAATGAATATCCATCTGTAATTAAGTCAGGGACTAGCAAGGGGAATAATTGATAAGGACTGGACAGCAAATCCATCTGTAATTAAACCTTGATTTAATGGACTCTCTTATCTGCAACTAAGGTTTGCACCAACAGACTTGGTGGGCGTACCAGTTCAAATGACATCTTGCAACAATAATATCTGGGACTTACTATGTATAAATATACGGTTGAATTAGTCCACTTGTCAGATGGTTGGCAGCACTGACATGCCTTCCCTTTGACAACTGGGTCTCAAACTCCTGCAGGACAGTGCGCAATAAACTGTGGTGCCGATAAGAAGCTGGTTTCCCCGAGTTTTATTTAGATTCGAGTTTAGCAGGTGAATCCTTTCCCAGACTCAGAACAGGTGAACGGCTTCTCTCCCCAGTGTGGACTCGCTGATGGTTCTGCAGACCGGATTGTTGGGTAAACCGCTTCCCACATTCCGAGCATTTGAACGGCTTTTCCCCAGTGTGAATACGTTGATGATTCTGCAGACTAGCTGAGTGGGTGAATCCCTTCCCACACTCAGAGCAGGTGAACGGCCTCTCCGCAGTGTGAATGCGTTGGTGTATCAGCAGGTTTTCTGACCGAATGAATGCCTTGCCACACTCAGAGCATGTGAACGGCTTCTCCCCAGTGTGAACTTGCTGATGATTCTGCAGGCTAGTTGCGAAGGTGAATCCCTTCCCACACTCAGAGCAGGTGAACGGCTTCTCCCCAGTGTGAAGCCGCTGGTGTGTTTTCAGGTTGGATAACTGGGTGAATCGTTTCCCACATTCCGAGCATTTGAATGGTTTCTCCCCCGTGTGAACTCGCTGATGATTCTGCAAACTGGTTGGGTGGGTGAATCCCTTCCCACACTCAGGGCAGGCGAACGGTTTCTCCCCAGTGTGAACACTCTGATGTCTTCTTAGGTTGAATGAATGAGTGAATCCCTTCCCACACACAGAACAAGTGAATGGCCTCTCGCCAGTGTGAACTCGCCGGTGTATCAGCAGATCAGATGACTGAACGAATCCCTTCCCACACTCTGAGCAGGTGAACGGCTTCTCCCCTGTGTGAACTCGCTGGTGTGTTTTTAGGTGGATTGACTGTGTGAATCCTTTCCCACACACAGAGCAAGTGAAGGGCCTCTCACCAGTGTGACTTCGGTAGTGAGTTTCCAAGTGGGAAGGACAAATGAATCTCTTCCCACAGTCCTCACACTTCCACGGTTTCTCCCCAGAGTGACTGATCTGGTCACTTGTCAGTGTGGATGCTTGACTGAAGTCCTGCTCACACTCAGAATGCGTTGGCCATTTCTCCCCACGGTCGGTGGAACTTTCTGCTTCCACGTACAAAGTCTGCGGATGTTCAGAACCCGGCGGATTGAGTGACTCTTGCAGGCTGCAATCTGTTGTTTGGTTTGAGCTTCCGGTCGGTGAATCCTCCATTACTGACCACCTGTGAAATTAATTTAAATGTGAGAGAGAAAGGCAAGTTCTGAAATTTAGACAGCTGTGTCCAACATCAGAGTGAAGTGATGCTGAAATTGGCAGACCATTATAATACACGTACCACCAAACTCAAGGTGTTATAAGACTAAAAGATAATTTATTTATTTAGGTAGACAGGCCCTTTGGCCCAAAAATCACAGGACAATTTACAATGACCAATTTACAGTGGCCAAGTGGTTAAGGTGTTGGACTAGCGATCTGAAGGTCACTGGTTCGAGCCTCAGCTGAGGCAGCGTGTTGTGTCCTTGAGCAAGGCACTTAACCACACATTGCTCCAGTCCGGCTGAAAATGGGTACCGGCAAACTGCTGGGGGTTAACCTCACAATAGACTGGCATCCTATACGGGGGGGGGGGGGGGGGGAGAGTCTCGTACTCTCTGTTGCTCAACCAGCATAAACACTGACCTGATGACCCTATAAGGCTTGGGACAGACTTTAAACAATCTACTAACAAGAATGCCACTGGAAACAGAGAGGAAACCCATGTGTTTACATGGAGAAACACTCAAAACTACTTACAGGTGACGTTGGAATTGAACTGTGAACTCTGATGGCCCGAGCTGTAATAGCATTGTGCTAACTGTGATGCTACCATGCCACTCACTCTCTGGTGTCTTAAGTTGTACTCCTGACCTCACAGGACTTTGATATGACCTTACACGTTATTGTTTACCTGCACTGCTCTTCTGTTGCAGTTGTTAAACATTTTGTACTGCATTATTGTTGTGTTACCTTGTTCTACCTCAATGCACTGTGTAATGAATTGATCTGCAGGAACAGTATGGAAGTCAAGATGTTGTTACATCTACTGATGTAGAAGCTGTCCTGGAGACTGGTGGTGTGTGCTTTCTGGCTTTTGTATCTGCCCAAAGGAAGAGGGGACAAAAGGGAATGCCCGGGGTGGGGGGGGGGGCTTTGATTCTGCTGGCTGCTTTACCAAGGCAGTGAGAAGTGTAGACAGAGTCCGTGGAGGGGAGGCTGGTTTCTGTGATGTGCTGAGCTGTGTTCACACTCTCTGCAGTGTCACTGCTATACCAAGCTGTGATGCACGTGGACGGGATGCTTTCTTTGGTGCGTCTATCGACACTGGTGTGCATCACAGGGACATGCCGAAGGTCTACCCTCCTAAGGAAGTATTGAGGAAACATGTTCTTCCTGTAGAAGTATTGCAATGAAGCTTCACTAGACCATTACCTGGGACAGTAGGTTTGACGTATGAGGAGAGATATCGACAATTAAGCCTATTTTCAGAATTCAGTATTTCAGAATAAGGTGGAAACTTGACTTCAGAATTGACCTTGTCATGATTTCCCACTTTATTGCGTACCTACACTGCATTCTCTCTGTAGCTGTTCCATGTTATCCTGCATTGTTACTGATTTCCCTTGCTCTGCCTCGATGCACGGTGCAGTGAGTTGCTCTGTGTGAACCGTATGCAAGGATCAGCTTCATTCACCATCCACACTTGCATGACCTGAAACACAAACTCTATTCCTTCCTCCACAGATGCTGACTGACTAATAATTATTTCTAGTGTTTGCTATTTCTGGCTAGGTTGCTGTCCAGTGTCCAGAACAGACAGGAACCTCGTGGTCTGCTATTTTTTCTGGACAGACTCAGCACTTCTGTCCATCACATCCATTTCAAGACCGTGGACTGAGAGAATCTCACAACAGGGATGGAAGTGTGGAAGTGCAATCAAATATCAGAGACTTGTGGGGAAACACCTCACAGGCCTTTTGGCCCAAGGAATCCTTGCCAACCAGCAGCCACCATGTACTTTGCACCTACAATGTGCAATCACGAGGGAGGCCCACCACAATCTTTACTTTAATAGAAGGTAAAGTCTGTCTTGTTACCTAACACTCAAACTTCTACAGATGCAGTGTTGGAAGTACTGCGACTGGTTACGTCACCGTCTGTGATGGCCATCTGAATGTAAGGAACCGCAGAGACCAGTGGACTCACCCAATAGATCATGGGCACCCCCCATGATTGTGTCTACATGGTGCAGCACAGCAACACAGCAGTTAGCACAATGCTAAGCAGCATTGTCTGAAAGATCGGGTTTTGAATCCCACCACTATCCATCAGGTGTTTAAAATATTCTTCCCCATGACCACGTGGATTTCCTGATTTATTAAACCCTGGTGGCTGCGGTTATAACTAAGAATCAAAAATCTCCTTATTTTAGATTATATAGAGAAACACGCCAAGGTTGTCCTCTCAGTCCTCTATTATTTAATTTGGTTTTAGTACTACTTGCTATTGCTTTTAGGGATTCTAATTCTGTGCAGGGTATTAAGAGAGGGGATAAATTACATAAGGTTTTGTTATATGTGGATTACATTTCAGACCCTAGGAAATCTATCCCTTTTATGTTAACTATACTTACAGAATTTAGTATTTTTTCTGGATATAACCTTAACTTACATAAAAGTGAATTATTTCCTATTAATAACTATTCTGATTATTATGATCAAATACCTTTTAATATTGCTAAAAACTATTTCACTTATCTTCGTATTAAAATTACTAAAAATTTTAAATACCTATATAAGTATAATTTTTCCCCTCTAATTGAGTATACTCATTAAGCGCTTTCTAAATGGTCGCCTATGTCGATGTCACTGATTGGTCGAATAAATGCTTTAAAAATGGCTATTTTACAGAAATTTTTATATACATTTCAAGCAGTTCCTTCTTTTGTTCCTAAAATATTTTTTGATAAAATAGATTCTTTGATTTTGTCTTACATTAGGAATATTAAAAGCTCTAGAGTGAATAAACTTTTATCGCAAGAATCAAAAAAAGATGGAGGACTGGTGCTACCAAACTTTAGATTTTATTATTGGGCAAATAATATTCGTTATATCACTTTTTGGATTCATGGTATAGATAACCAGGGCTGCCCTTCATGGTTACACTTGGAGGAGAATTCGGTAACGGCGTTTTCTTTAGATTCTTTATTAGGAGCTCCCCTTCCTTTTTCCCTAGAATAGGTAGACAAGCTCTCAATCCGATTGCTAAACATACTTTAAAAATCTGCTTTCAGTTTTGTAGATTTTTTGAATGAAATAATTTTTACTTTCTAGTAATATCTATTCTAATTTTTTTTAAACCATCAACTCTGGCTAAAGCATTTTTAACATGGAAAACTAAGGGAATAAAAACTGTTTTAGATTTGTTTTCAGAGGATTGTTTAATGTCTTTTTTGCAGTTAATGGATAAATATGATATATCTAGTACACTTTTTTAAGATATTTACAAATTAGGAATTTTTACGCGATTTTTTACTGAATTATCCCTTGGCTTATCCATTAAATTTAGTTTATGCTATTTTTCAGCTTAAACCATTTCAAAAACGATTAATAGCTATTATTTATAAACAGTTAATGAATGCTCGCATGTCGCCCAATGATAAGGTTAAACGTGCTTGGGAAATAGAAATTCAACATTCACTTTCAGATGATCAATGGAGTAAGATTAATAATTCATCTATCTGTGCACGTCATTTCTTAATTCAGTTTAAGATAGTACATAGGGCCCACATGTCAAAGGATAAATTAGCGCGTATTTTTTCTAATATAAGCCCTATTTGTGACAGGTGCAATGCAGAGGTGGCTACTCTTAACTCATATGTTTTGGTCCTGTGTAAACTTGAATAATTTTTGGAGGGATGTGTTTATCAAAAGTTACAGGTGTGGATTTACAACCCAACTCACTCACGGCAATGTTTGGGATTATTCCAGAGGAAGCAGGTGGAGTTTCTGCTTCCGCTCAACATGTGATGGCCTTTTCAACTTTACCGGCTAGGACAGCCATCTTGTTATACTGGAAAGATTCTAATCCACCTACTGTTTTTAACTGGCTCTCCTCTATTACATCCTGTTTAACTTTGGAGAAAATTAGAAGTCGGACCTTTGATACATCTTTTAATTTTGTGCAAGTCTGGCGACCCTTTATTCAGTATTTTCATAGGAAAAGTTTTTCCTTATCCGCGAAGGTTCAGAGGTGACTGGAAGGATGTTTTCTTTCTTCTTCTAATTTTATCCTGAATTGGACTGCCCAATCTTTCTTTTGTTTTAGTTAGTTTAGTGGGGGTTTTTTTCTTCTTATATAATAAAATTTCCAATCTTTTTATCATGATTTGTCAAGAGAAGTTGTGGTGTCTTGCTTATATATACAACAGCATAATACTATACTCAATTGACTTTGACAATATATACCTTTTTTGCTGTTTATATGTCTTTTGTATTATGTGTTTAAACTTCCCTGATTTGTAATTTTTTCTTTATTGGAAAATCAATTAAAAAAAAAGATTGAAAATGAAAATGGATTTCCTGCAGGTGCTCTGGTTTCCTCCCATATTACAAAGCTTACAGAGGTATGAGAGAGATGTTGGCCAAAGTAAATAGAAAGGAGCTGCTGGCAGGGATGTCAGCACAGCAACAATGGCATGTGTTCCTGAGAAAAAATGAGGAATACTCAAAGTAAAATAGTATAACCAAGGCTGACAAGGGAAGTCAAAGCCATTGTAAAAGCAAAAGAAAGGGCATACAACAAAGCAAAAATTAGTGGGAAGGCAGAGGATTGGGAAGTTTTTAAAAACATACAGAGCAACTAAAATAATCATTAGAAGGGAAAAGATAAAATATGAAGCAAGTTAGCAAATAATATCAAAGTGGATAGTAATAGCTTTTTCAAGTATGTTAGAAATAAATGAAAAATAAGAGTGGCTATAGGACCACTAGAAAATGAGGCAAGAGAAAGAAAAAACGGGGGAGAAGGAGATGGCTGATTGAGTATTTTGTGTCAGTCTTCACTGTGGAAGACACTAGCCATATGCCTGATGTTGTAGTGTTTGAAGGAAGAGAAGTGGCTGCAGTTACTGTGTGTTCAAAAAGCTTAAAGACCTAAAGGTACATGTCACCCAGAGCCATCAGATGAACTGCACCCTAGGGTTCTGAAAGAGGGAGTGATACAGATTGTGGTGGCATTAGAAATCATTGGACTCCAGCATGGTGCCAGAGGACTGTTACTCCACTCTTTAAGAAAGGAGGAAGGCAGCAGAAAGGAAATTATAGACCAGTTAGCCTGTCCTCAGTGGTTGGGAAGATGTTGTCGTCAATTGTTAGGGATGAGGTGATGGAGTATTTGGTGACACAGGACAAGATAGTACAAAGTCAGCATGGTTTCCTTCAGGGAAAATCCTGCCTGATGAACTTGCTGGAATTCTTTGAGAAGATTACAAGTAGGATAGATAAAGGCGATGCAGTAGATGTTGTGCAAACCCCATTTCCAGAAAAGTTGAGATATTTTCCAAAATGCAATAAAAACAAATGTGATATGTTAATTCACATGAACCTTTATTTAACTGACAAAAGTACAAAGAAAAGATTTTCAATAGTTTTTACTGACCAACTTAATTGTATTTGGTAAATATACACAAACTTAGAATTTGATGGCTGCAACACACTCAACAAAAGTTGGGACAGAGGCATGTTTACCATTGTGTTACATCATCTTTCCTTTTAATAACACTTTTTAATCGTTTTGGAACTGAGGATTCTAATTGTAGTAGATTTGCAATTGGAAATTTTGTCCATTCTTGCTTGATATAAGACTTCAGCTGCTCAACAGTCTGTGGTCTCCGTTGTCTGATTCTCCTCTTCATGATGCACCATACATTTTCAATAGGAGATAGATCTGGACTGGCAGCAGGCCAGTCAAGCACACGCACTCTGTGTCTACAAGGCCACGCTGTTGTAGCCCGTGCAGAATGTGGTCTGGCATTGTCCTGCTGAAATAAGCATGGACGTCCCGGGAAGAGACGTCGCCTTGATGGCAACATATGTCTCTCTAAAATCCTAATATACTCCTCAGAGTCAATGGTACCTTCACATACATGCAACTCACCCATGGCGTGGGCACTGATGCACCCCCATACCATCACAGATGCTGGCTTTTGCACCTTTCGCTGATAACAATCAGGATGGTCGTTTTCATCTTTGGCACGGAGAACTCCGAAAACTAGCTAAAATGTGGATTCATCTGACCACAGCACACGGTTCCACAGTCTTTCGGTCCATCTGAGTTGAGCTCGGGCCCAGGGAACTCACCGGCATTTCTGCATAGAGTTGATGTATGGCTTCTTCCTTGCGTAATACAGTTTCAAGTTGCATTTCTGGATGCAGCAACGGACTGTGTTAAGTGACAATGGTTTTCCGAAGTACTCCCGAGCCCAATTGGCTATAATTGTCACAGTAGCATGACGGTTTCTTCGGCAGTGCCGCTGAGGGCTCGAAGATCATGCGCATTCAACAGTGGTTTCTGACCTTGCCCTGAGATGTCTCTGAATTCTCTGAATCTTTTCACAATATTATGTACTGTAGATGTTGAAAGACCTAAATTCTGTGCAATCTTGCATTGGGAAATGTTCCTTTTGAACTGACTAACAATTCTCTCACGAATTTTGGCACAAAGGGGTGAGCCACGACCCATCCTTGCTTGCAAAGACTGAGCCTTTGATGGACGCTACTTTTATACCCAGTCATGATACCTCACCTGCTACCAATTAACCTGCTTAATGTGGAGTCTTCCAAACCGGTGTTACTTGAATATTCTGTGCACTTTTCAATCTTATTTTAACTCTGTCCCAACTTTTGTTGAGTGTGTTGCAGCCATCAAATTCTAAATTTTTGTAAATTTACAAAATACAATTAAGTTGGTCAGTAAAACTATTGAAAATCTTTTCTTTGTACTTTTGTCAGATAAATAAAGGTTCACGTGAATTAACATATCACAGATTTTTGTTTTTATTGCATTTTGGAAAATATCCCAACTTTTCTGGAAATGGGGTTTGTATATTTGGACCTTCACAAGGCCTTTGACAAGGTTTCACACGTGAGGCTGCTTACCAAGTTAAGAGCCCATGGTATTACAGGAAAAGTTAGTAACCTGGTTAGAGTATTGGCTGATTGGTAGGAGGTAGCGAGTTGGAATAAAAGGCTCCTTGTCTGGTTGACTGCCAGTGACTAGTGGTGTTCCGCAGGGTTCGGTGTTGGGACCGCTTCTTTTTATGCTGTATAGTAGTGGTCGCCAACCTTTTTAAGCCCAGGATCCCCTACCTCGGCCTTAGTGAAAGGCAAGATCGACCTACTAAATTGTTTCGACAAACGCGTGTGCACCGGGAAGAAGGGACCGGAAGTGGAGCCCAGCAGCCCCGGCTTTCTGTAGCGGGAGTGTTGCTATATTACCATTATCTTAATTGGTATTACTTACTTTTATAATGCTCACATTACAACACCTTTAATTCTATGTTTCATTATTTAATTTTATTTCAACATGAAAAATAAATGAATAAAAATTGACTGTTGCACTCAGTGAGATAACTGGGGCTGAATACTTTCTGTTAGTTCCCTGAAATTTGGCTCATAAATACAGACAGCCAGTCTGAGACGGTCAGTGAGGTGTCTGTCAGTAAGACAGCTCCTGTACTTAGATTTCATAATTTTCATCTGTTGCAGCACGGCGCCCTCCTGACAGACTGAATACTTGAATGGACAGTTTCCTTTGTTGGACTGAATGCTGAACCTGCCACGTTTTTCAGGTGTTTTGTATTGGTAAACTGTTACTGAGACACTAGTATAAGTTTCAGAGGTATTCAAGCTAAAGACACCCACTGTTTTGTCTCCCGGTTCTTTTACATTTGAGGAATGTTGGAATTTAAAGGGGAAGAAGTGTTGTAATGTGAGCATTATAAAGGTAGTGTGCTGTCTTTACGACAGTTATTTAGTTTATAATATTTTCGCTTAGTAATTCATTCAATAGTATTTTCTAGTTAGAATTAGAAGTGTTTAAAGTGTATTCATTGCATGTAAAATATATCGGCATGCGATGACGTCACATCCGGTTTCGCCGCGTCTTGTGGGAAAACACCGGTTTGAAATTAGCGCGAGGGTGGGGGCTTTCCACGAGGCTCACCTGAGCAGAAGCAGTTTTGCAGGCATGAGAAATCACAGTGAGAGCAACGCTGTAAGTTAATAGATAATCGATATATTGAACTAAGATGTTAATGCTGATCCTGTTAGAGGTAACGACGGTAGATAATGTTTATGCTTTCGTTAGTTAAAGAGTCGCGGATAGTTTGCATGGAAGTGTATTTAAAGTAGTCAATGGAGCAGGTAAACTCTCCCTGTATACTGCACCTTAGTGTAATGTAGTTATAGTCACCTTTGCAAGTATTTACACTTGAAATGTGATATTAAGGAAGGAACAAATACTGTATCAATCTTGTATTGTTTTATCAACAGTTTTCACCATATGTTAATGTGAAGAGTGAACAGTAAATGGTTAATCTTACTGCGATCTGGTTTGCATTGGCTGTGGTTTATCCGGACGTTAAATTCGGCGTTTCGTTACACCCGAAGGAGAACGTTACAGTGAAAAAGCGGCATTATCAGGTGTTTCAAGTGCTGCAATGTCAGCTCAATCCAGCATCAAGTCGACGCCGCCCAGCGACAAGGGCAGTAAACCGACATCAAGTAAGCCCACCCAGGCGTTATCAGGTGTTCCAAGTGCTGCAATGTCAGCTCGATCCGGGATCAAGTCGATGGCGCCCAGCGACAAGGGCAGTAGAACGACATCAAGTAAGTCCACACAGGCAAGAGCCAAGGCAGAAGCCGCCAAGGTGCGACTGCATTACGCCAAACAAGAGGCAGTTTTGAAAATGAAACTGGCCACCAAAGAAGCCGAAAGGGCCGCCAGACAAAGAGAAGAGGCTGCCAGAGAAGCCGAAATCCAGAAAGAAAGGGCCGCCAGAGAAGCCGAAGAGGCTGCCAGACAAAGAGAAGAGGCTGCCAGACAAAGAGAAGAGGCCGCCAGAGAAGCCGAAACCCAGTTGGAAATGACAAAAATATCGACAGAGTTGCATGTGCTGCAGCTAGAAGGAGAAGGAGAAGCTGCCAGGGTGGAAGCAGAGTACATAGAAGAAGCTGAAGGGTCGCGTGATCTGACCGAAACAAGTTCTGCTTTGGAAAGGACCAGACTGGAACGCACGAGCGACTATGTACAATATCAAGCAGACAGGCAGGCTCGTCTCCCCTCTCCATACCTATTCGATAACTTCCCCAGCTACGAGGAAGAGAATTTACCCTCGCGGCCCCGCGATGAAGTCAAGAATGAAAGAGCTGACAACCGATATACTTTGACACCAAAGTTACAAAGTTCGATGCGAAGAGACGCGGAGGTTGAATCCAGGATGGCAAATTCCATGAGAAACGTGCGTTCTCAGTCATATAGGCGCCAACGTACTTCTCCAGCCCGCATGCCGCTTGCAGCCGATCCCACGCTGCAGTATTTAGCACGACGGGATCTCGTCACTTCGGGACTGTACCAGTTTGACGATAAACCCGAAAATTACCGTGCTTGGCTCTCCACATTCACCAACGTGATTGACGGGGTCCAGCTCAGTGCAACCCAAAGGTTGGACCTTATGGCGAAATGGCTGGGGAAAGAATCACGCGACCAGGTGAGACGCATGCGTTCAGTGTACATCAACAAACCTGAGCTAGCCTTAAGCGAAGCGTGGGAGAGACTTTGGGAGAGATATGGGGCCCCCGACATTATTGAAGCGGCGCTATATCGACGTCTGGAAAACTTTCCTAAGGTGTCAGCCAAAGATCACTTTAAGTTAAGAGAATTCGGAGATTTACTCATGGAGATCCAAGGCGCCAAAGAAGATGGCTATTCAGCTGGTCTAGTATTCCTAGATACTCCATCCGGGATTAGACCAATTGTGGACAAACTTCCATTTGGGCTGCAGGACAAGTGGCTGACTGTTGCCTCAGAGTACAAGGAAGACCACGATGGTCGATTTCCTCCCTTTAAGCACCTCACTAGGTTTGTGTGCAAGGAGGCGAAGAGGCGAAACGACCCTAGCCTTGTAGGTCCAGGAAGCAGTTCGATTTACACCAAGCCAGGCAGATCCGTTTCGAATGTTTTCAACATTGATAAACCCGTGTCAGTGCTCAAGACCGAAGCCCTTACGACTAACAACGACCCTGGCAAGTATTGTCCATTGCATAACAAACCTCACCCCCTGAAAGCATGCAGAATGTTTAGGGAAAAACCTCTTGAAGAGAGGACGGCTCTTCTCAAGGAGAAAAGAATATGTTTTAGATGCTGTTCCTCAACCTCTCACCTCGCCAGAGAGTGTACGATCGCCGTGAAGTGTCAGGAATGTGACAGCCCAGATCACGTCGAGGCCATGCATCCCGACCTGTCACCGCAAACCGAGAGTGCTCCTTCACCCCCACAACAGGACGGCGGGGAGGGAGAGGCTCACTCTAGGTCAATAGCTGTCAGCACGAACTGTACAGAAGTTTGCGGTCAAGCTCAGTCAAGTCGTTCTTGCTCCAAGATCTGCCTCACTAAGGTGTACCCTAAAGGAGCCAAAGACAAGGCCATCAAAGCCTATGTGATTCTGGACGATCAGAGCAATCGTTCACTAGTCAGTCCAGAGTTCTTTAAATTGTTCAACATTGAGAGTGAGCGGTTCCCATACTACCTCAAAACTTGCTCAGGCAACATGGAAACCCAAGGAAGGAAGGCAGAAGGCATCCAGATCGAGTCCCTGGATGGTAAAGTCGTCATCTGTCTCCCTCCGCTCTTAGAGTGCAATGAAATCATGAATAACCGCGCTGGGATCCCGACACCAAGTGCGGTGCTACACCAGCCGCATCTCCACCACATCGCCAAACACATCCCAGAACTGGATCCGAAAGCGGAAATACTCCTGCTATTAGGAAGAGATGTTATCCAGGTACACAAGGTTAGGCAGCAGATCAATGGACCACTCAACGCCCCCTTCGCGCAACGTCTGGATCTGGGCTGGGTGGTGATAGGAGAGGTGTGTCTCGGTGACGTACACAAACCGATGGTTAACACACTCAAGACCAATGTGCTAGAGAGTGGCCGCCATTCAATCTTTCAACCCTGCCCGAGTGTCCCGTGCATCAAAGAAGCACAACAAGACATTACCAAGCGTAAAGTAACCGACGAGACGCTAGGTCAGTCAGTTTTCGTTCAAACCGAGCACGGAAACAAACTTGCACAATCAGCTCAAGATACCATTTCTTTAAAACCCAAAGACACCAAGGTCTTCAGAGATGAAGCAAATAATGGGGTTGCCCCATTGCCAATCAGAGAACCACGCCAGCGCTCACCAGATAACAAAGAGCAGGCAGTCAAACGGTTCACGTCCTTACGGAAAACCTGGAAAAGGAAACCTGAGATACAGCAACGCACCCGATTGGCCCACGAGGTACTGTGCACCCTAATGGCAGAGGTCACAGCCATTATAAACGCACAATCATTCCTACCTGTGTCTTCTGACCCAGAAAACCCCTTTATACTTTCGCCATCAACGCTCCTTACGCAGAAGGCAGGAGCACCTCCGCCACCAGGAGACTTTTCAGACAAAAAGCAATGGAGACAAGTCCAGGCTCTGGCAAATCAGTTCTGGCCTCGCTGGAGACAAAAATATCTACCTTTGTTGCAACAGAGACAAAAGTGGACAGAACCCCGAAGGAATCTTCAAGTTGAAGACTTAGTCCTGCTCAGGGACAAGCAAGCCACCCGCAACAGCTGGCCAATGGCCAGAATCACTGTTACATTCCCTAGCGGGGATGGACATGTCAGGAAGATCGAATTGAAGACTACCGACCAAGGCGATGTGAAAATTTACCAAGGGCCAGTTACAGAAGTTATTCTACTTCTACCCAATGACTGATTAAGAGACTAAGTTTTGTACTCTGCTCATTGTGACCTTACGAAGGTCAAGCGGGGAGTGTGCTGTCTTTACGACAGTTATTTAGTTTATAATATTTTCGCTTAGTAATTCATTCAATAGTATTTTCTAGTTAGAATTAGAAGTGTTTAAAGTGTATTCATTGCATGTAAAATATATCGGCATGCGATGACGTCACATCCGGTTTCGCCGCGTCTTGTGGGAAAACACCGGTTTGAAATTAGCGCGAGGGTGGGGGCTTTCCACGAGGCTCACCTGAGCAGAAGCAGTTTTGCAGGCATGAGAAATCACAGTGAGAGCAACGCTGTAAGTTAATAGATAATCGATATATTGAACTAAGATGTTAATGCTGATCCTGTTAGAGGTAACGACGGTAGATAATGTTTATGCTTTCGTTAGTTAAAGAGTCGCGGATAGTTTGCATGGAAGTGTATTTAAAGTAGTCAATGGAGCAGGTAAACTCTCCCTGTATACTGCACCTTAGTGTAATGTAGTTATAGTCACCTTTGCAAGTATTTACACTTGAAATGTGAAATTAAGGAAGGAACAAATACTGTATCAATCTTGTATTGTTTTATCAACAGTTTTCACCATATGTTAATGTGAAGAGTGAACAGTAAATGGTTAATCTTACTGCGATCTGGTTTGCATTGGCTGTGGTTTATCCGGACGTTAAATTCGGCGTTTCGTTACACCCGAAGGAGAACGTTACAGGTAGGTTGATGCCGATAGGATAATGGTGATGTAGTGGTGCTCCTGTTGCAGAGAGCTGTTTGTGGGGAGAGGTTGTTTCCAGGTTGCCTGGTTTTGCTTCCAGTCTTTTCTGCCCGCTGCACATTTTTCACTTTTTTTCAGAATCTACTGGGAAAGTCTCAAAGATCAACTGGTCTATTGCGATCGACTGGTTGGTGACCACTATTGTATAGGAATGATTTAAATGTTGGAATAGACGGCTGGCTTTGTTGCCAAGTTTGCAGATGATACGAAGATTGGTGGAGGGGCAGGCAGTGCTGAGGGAAAAGGTAGGCTGCAGTAGGACTTAGACAAATTAGGAGAACGGGCAAGAAAGTAGCGAATGAAATACAATGTTGGAAATAGCACGGTCATGCACTTTGGTAGAAGAGATAAATATGCGGACTATTTTGTAAACGGGGAGAAAATCCAAAAACCTGAGATGCAGAGGGACCTGGGAGTCCTTGTGCAGGACACCCTGATGGTTAACTTGCAGTTGAGTCAGGGGTGAGGAAGGCAAATGCCATGTTAGCATTCATTTCAAGGAGAATGGAATACAAGAGCAAGGATGAGGCTTTATAAGGCCCCGGTGAGGCCTCACCTTGAGTATTGCAAACAGTTTTGGGCCCCTCATCTTAGAAAAGATGTGCTGGCATTGGAGAAGGTTCACAAGGATGATTCCAGGGATGAAAGGGTTATCATATGAAGAACGCCTGATGGCTGTGGGTCTGTCCTCGCTGGAATTCAGAAGGCTGAGGGGAGACCTCATTGAAACCTTTCAAATGTTGAAAGGCCTGGACAGAGTAGATGTGGAAAGGATGTTTCCCATGGTGGGGGAGTCTAGGACAAGAGAGTTGTTGGGTGTATTGGCATCAAAGGGTACAGGGAGAAGGCCGGGAACTGGGGTTGAGGAGGAGAAAAAATCTGATCAGCCAGACTCAATGGGCCAGAGGGCCTAATTCTGTTCAGGGTTTAGGGTTAGTGAGATATGGGCATTGGAAACATTGCAATTTGCAGGCTGCCAAGTACAACCCTCACTGATTTGAACTGATACAAACAATGCAGTTCACTGTATATTTCAACGGGCATGTGACAAATAAAACTAATCTTTATATTACAGGAGGTGCTGACTCAAGAAGGTAAAATCTATCATCAAAGATCTCCACAACCCTGGTCATGCCATCTTCCCGCAGCTACCATTAAACAGGAGGAACAGAATCCTAAAGTCCACACAGCCATGTTCAAGAACAGCAATTTCCCTTCAACAATTCAGTCCTAGGCCAACCTTCATCACTGCATCATTACAGCAACAGTATGGCCTCTGGTGAATCCCACTGTTAATTGTCATTTTCTTTTCCGTTCAACAATTACCTACTTGTATTTTATATAAATACTTTTATCCCAGTAATTACTTACTATGATCCCTCGTGCCTATAGTATGCCTCCACATGGCTATACAAAGTGTATCTAGAAGCTTTGTACTGTATTAAGTAAGTGCTTTTTATTGGTTGATTTTTACCTGCAGTATTGACTAAGTGCTTTCTAATTATTATTTTTACATTATAATGGAATATTTCTTATCTCTATGTGTATAGCTGTTTCTTTTGGTTAGGTGTCACATTCTTGAATCTTAGCTATCCCTGTTACTGTCTGTTCAGTTTCCTTCTGTTTTATGAACTCTTAATAAAACAATCATGAACAACAAGTTTTATGTCTCTAAGACAACAGGGGAATTTTTAAGTGCACAACAAAAGTGATAAGAATTTCCTCCCTTCCTCTGTTGTCTGAGGGAACCCCAATCAAGAATGGCCTAGTACAAGAACTTACGGATGTGAACAACTGCCAGCAGAAGTTGTATTAAAATGTAAACTCCACTCAAAACGACTACAATGCAAAGCTGAGGAAATTCATTCACAGGTGAAATTACAACACAGGCAGCACAGGACGCTGATCAAGTACCAAAAACAGTGAACCCGAAAATTGGAGTTACGAAAACAAAGTTAAAGTCTGTATCACAGATGAACCTGCAAGATATCCGACGGGAAAACTGGTTCCAGATGGAGGATTGTGGGAAAGTAAATGGTGATGGAGTATGGGGATATGGCAAGTCATTGACTGGTAGGCCCAACTACATTACTTCCTGACCTAGCAGCACAGCAGATACACTCCATAGGACACGCTGGAGTGCGAAGTCCATCAGCAGATTCAAAGTTCAGGACACAAGCTCGACAAATGTTTGAAAGATGCATGACGTACCAGAAATTAAATCCTGGAGCAGTGGAAAGCTACCACAATTACACGCACCTGTCCCATATGGTCAATTTTTACACTTAAGAAGTGAACAACATTTCTTTACCAAAGTGTCAGGGTACTCAGATGTGCTGCCAGCAGTAGACAGGCTTTCAAGCTGGGTGGAAGCTATTCAAGCAAGGAGAGCTACTGACACACACACACACACACACACACACACAGCCAGAACTCTGATTAAGGACTACACTTCTAGATGGAGATTAACATGCCACTTTGACTCTGACCAAGGAACTCATTTCACTGGAAATGTTAGTCAAGCACTATGTCGACTGATGGACATTGAACGGTCTTTCCATTTCCACAGCTCCCAGAGCCATCAGGACAAGTCGAACAAATGAACGGACGCACTAAACAACAAACGAGAAAGTACCACGGTCAGCGGCTTTTCCCATGGTCTTGTGCAGAGGAACCCAAACAAGAAAACTAAACTAAGTCCATACGAGGTGGTAGCAGGACTAGGAGCCCTCAAACTCAGAGAGGGTGACACACACACTATGGCAGGCTGTCCAGTCTGCTTCTCAACAGGTTTCTGCCACTTGGGAAGAACCAACAGGAGGCCACACCCTGATACCTGGTGAGTGGGTCCTGATAACATACCCAATTTGGCTGATCATACCCGTAAAGAAGCAGCTGAGACACATGAATCTGATGGATGGGATTTCTTTGATTGGATTCATTCGAGTCTCAAAAGCTGGGATTACTCAATATTACAAATCATAGTATTCATAGTAGGCCTTTCCATAACTTACATCTTTTTTTTCTTGTTTAAAGGCAACTCTTAACAGAATAGGTCTAACTCGTGTAAATGTGCCTACTAATCTGCCTAAACATGACATAATCTTATGAATAATTTGAAGTAAACTTTCTGATATTTCATAATTTAAGCTTTTTGATTATTTATACGTAGCGTAGATAACAAGTATTTTTTGCCTCTTTCAGGTGTAATAATTCTAAACATGTGATTTAGAATTAAAGCTGGGATTGTTGGATCTGACTTTTTAATTGTCATTTTCCTTGCAGTTCAACGTGCTTGTATTTTATATAAATACTTATATAAAACTATCTGCTTACTATCATTGCTGGTGGCTATAGTGTATAAGATGGCTATACAAAGTATAATGCTGGAAGCTTTGTACGGCATTAAGTGAATGTTTTTTTCATTGGTTAATTTTTACTGCAGTATTGTCTAAGTTCTTTCTAATTGGATTATTAGTATCTAGATTAGAATGGATTTTTTCATCTCTATTGGTATAAAGTAACTGTTTTGTGCTAGGTACCATATCTTGAATCAGTGACAGTATCCCTGTTACTGTCTGTTCACGTTCCATCTGTTCCATCAACTCTTAATAAAATCACCTTGAAGCAACAAGTTTTATGCCTTGTTCCTGATTTCTTAAAGAATCTCAGATTAAAACACCAAAATCCATCACCACGCAGATCATTTTGAACTACAAGAGACCAAACTATTTTTTTGCTGTAATTATGTAATTTGCTTGTAATAATGTAATTTGCTTGTAATAACTCGTGTACACTTTATGATAAATTGGCCTATTCACTTCAAGGTTTGTTGCTTTGTGTGGTCAGAGATGGTCTTCTGCCCACCACTATTGAAATTCCTGGTTATATGAGTCATCATCACCTTCCTGTCAGCTCGAACCAGTCTGGCCATTCTCCTCTGACCTCTCTCATTAACAAGGTGTTTTTGTCCACAACAGCTGATCACTGGATCTTTTTTTTTGTTCTTCTCAACATTCTCTGTAAATTCTAGACACTGTTGCCTATGAAAATCCCAGGATATCATCAGTTTCTGAGATATTCAAACCACACTAAAAATCTTTCCACCAAGTCACTTAGATCACATTCCTTGCCAATATGTATGTTTGATCTGTCTTGACCATGTCTGCATGCGTTTACACATTGAGTTGACACCATTTGATTGGCTGACTAGATATTTGCATTAATTATGTGTACAGGTGTACCTAAAAGTGGCCACTATGTGTATATTAACAATTTGGATGAGAATGTTGCTGGCTCACTTAGTAAGCATGCAGTTGACACCAAATTGAAGAAGTATGATGGATTTTGTGAAGCTAAGACAGGGCAGGACTTGCACAGAGAATGTGGAGCATTAGACAGAGAGACTTCAGAGTGTGTATATAGAGTCATAGAGCATCACAGCACAGACACAGGCCCTTCAGCCTATATTTGTGCCAAACTATCAGTTTGCCTAGACCCGTCACCTGCATTTGAACCATAGCCCTCCATACCCTTCCACTTCCCCAGAGCTCCCTTCAATGTTGCATTCAAACCCACATCCACTACTTCCGCCGGCTGCTCCCATTCCACACTCTCACTACCCTCCAAGCGAAGATCCCCCTCAAGTTCCCCTTTCTCCCTCCAGTTCTACAGTTCCTTCAAAGTGGCAATGAGAAAAGGTGCCAAAGAAGAAGCCTAACTCCGTCAGGTGGGGCACTGAGTACAAAACCTGGGACAAGAAGGTACAGCTGCACAAAACCATACTGGAAATATTGTGTAGTCCTGGTTGCCATGCCCAGGAAAAAGATGATTGAGATGGAAAGGTGCAGAAAAGATTCAGGAGCTGGCTGCCAGGTTTGGAGGGCTTGAGTATTATGAAGTGTGGAATGAAAGCAGCTGAGGGATGGCTTTATGGAAATTTATAAACCCACAAGGGGTGGAGATGAGGTGGATATTCACAGAGTTTTCCTGAAATAGTACAGCACCGGTGTAAAATGAGAAGGGAAAAGTGCAGAACAGTAATTGGATTGTAACTCTCGCATACACTGAGGTACAGTGGAAAACTTCAGCTTGCATGCCATCGCACTTGCAAGACATGTTTCTATTTAAACAGAGAGTGGAGAGTATATGCAGTGAGTTTCAGAGACAGTTATGGTGGTGAAGCTGGACACAGTGATAGTTCATTTTGGATAGGTGAAGTTAGAAGGATATGGGCCAAATGCCCTTGGATCAGGAGTTGGACCAAAGGGCCTGTTTCATGCTGTTTAACTCTCTGACACAAGCTAGGCTGCAATATTTTAATTGCACACAAGTGAGACTTCAAAAGGAGCATTCAAACTTTTGAACAATTTCTGAATACCAGACTTGACAGAAGTATTATGGATCTAGAGATTTGTTATCGGAATTCAGGATGAGGGGAGACATGATAGAGGTATACAAGATATTAAGAGGAACAGAGTGGACAGCTAGTGCCTCTTCCCCAGGGCACCACTGCTCAATACATGAGGACATGGCTTTAAGGTAAGGGGTGGGAAGTTCAAGGGGGATATTAGAGGAAGGTTTTTTAGTCAGAGAGTAGTCAGTGCGAGGAATGCACTGCCTGAGTCAGTAGTGGAGGCAAATACACTAGTGAAATTTAAGGGACTACTAGACAGGTATATGGAGGAGTTTAAGGTGGGGGGGGTTATATGGGTGGCAGGGTTTAAGGGTCAGCACAACACTGTGGGCCAAAGGGCCTGTACTGTGCTGTACTATTCTACGTCATCTAAACATACCGTTGAAAATATTCTTCAATGAGCAAAGAAGTGCTTGGGAATATTTAATATGGGAGTTCAAACGGTCAATGGGGTATCATACAATTTTCCAGATGGACTGTTCACATTGGAAGAGAATTATTAAGCAGGTGGGAGTTTATCACCTCAGTCATTTATGTTCTAGTTGTGTGCTTTTTTATTCATTGTGCAACGGTAATGGAGCAGATTCGTGACGTTATTGCAGTTTGGAGCATTTGAGTTAAATTCTGACATCATCTACGGAATGCATGTGTGTTCTCCAGGTGCTCTGGTTTCCTCCCACAGTCCAAAGATTACCATTTAATAGGCGAATTGGTCACCATACATTGTCCTGTGATTAGGCCAGGGTAAATCAGGGGTTACTAGGATCTATTGCATGCGGTATCTCCCTAAATAAATAACATTGGGCAAAATGCTTCACAGGAGCGAGAAACTGCGCGCCAATACACCAGCCGTGCGTCTGGAACCGGCCTGCCCGACTCCCCATGGAGAAAAAAACCAGGAAATCGCTCTATTCCGGGCGGGGGTGCGAGCCGGTTTCCGAAGCTCGGACCCACTCTGCCTGAGTGGAGGGAGACAGGCCCGATTTAACGCCCATTCACCACAAACTCCTACCTCCCGCCGATCCACCGGGCGTCCGTCCCCAACCGGCCGCCCGCCAGTGTTTCTGACACAACTTCCGGGTTTCGGCGCACGCGCACAGGGGTCCAACCCATATCAACGGCGGGTTCTGGGCTGCGCGGATTTGTGGGTAAAGAAGATGCCATAGTTACGCTCTGTATGTATTATCTGAGCTTTACCTCGACAGCTGACGTCTAGTAAATTGTTCACGCGGGCAACGAGGCAACCAATTAAACACAGCAAGCTCCCATGGACAGTAAAGTGAAAACATACGTGAAAATCAAAATACATGCAGTCAAATTCGAGTTTACTGTCACCTGCAAACGATCAAAGTAAAATTCATTATCAGAGTACATACATGTCACCACATACAATCCTGAGATTCTTTTTCTGTGAACATACTTAGCAAATCTATAGAACAGTATGTGTAAACAGAGTCAATGGCCAACCAACTGTGCAACTGCAAATATAAATAAGTAGCAATGAATAACAAGCATGAAATAACAAGATAAAGAATCCTTAAAGTGAGACTATTGGTTGTGGGGCCACCAAACATAGAATGAGTGTAGTTATTCTTAGTTCAAGAGCCTGATGTTTGAGGAGTAGTAAATGTTCTTGGACCTGGTGGTGTGATTCCTAAGGTACCTGTACCTTCTACCTGATGGCAGCAGTGAGAAAAGAGCATGGCCTGGGTGGGGAGGATCTTTGATGATTGATGCTGCTTTTCTGCATCAACGTTTCATGCAGATGTGCTCAATAGTTGGGAGTGTTTTATCCATGATGTACTGGGCCAAACCCACTACATTTTGTAGGATTTTCCACTCAAAGTCATTGGTGTTCCCATATCAGGCTGTAATGTAGCCAGTCAGCACACATCTATGGAAGTTTGCCAAATTTTCAAGACATGCTGGATCTCTGTAGATTCCTGAGGAAGTAGAGGCATTGTTGTGCTCTCTAGAGTAGTAGAATACGTGCAGAAGTGCAATGCACTACTTCAGTATAGCAACACTGTGATCACACTGATCACTTTGCACAACAAAGGGCTTGTAATGTTTGTTCTAATTGTGTTCCTGATTGTAAATGCCTGTGTATAGTTCACGTATAATTTGTGCTTTTCTTTGAGAATGCTGCTTATCAGATGCTTCATGCCTCTGAGAGTCAGTTTCCATTGCACTTGCACTTGCACTTACATATACACTCTCTGGCCACTATTAGTTTCAGGAGTGGAACCCAGCTGCTTGAGCCTATCCACTTCAAGGATCAAAGTTTAGTATATTCAAAGAAGCTCTTCTGCACACACTAATGTAATGCATGGTTAGTTTAGTTATTGTCACCTTCCTGTCAGCTTGAACTAGTCCAGCCATTCTCCACTGACCTTTCTCTTTAACAAGGCTTTTTTGCCCACAAAACTGCCGCTCACTGAATGCTCTTTTTATTTGTTTCAGGCAACATTCCCAGTGAATGCTATACAGTACTGTGTGTGAAAATCCAGCATTATCAACTGTTTCTGATATGCTCAAACACCTAGTCTGGCACCAGCACTCATTCCAGCATCAAAGTCACTTCGATCACATTCCTTGCCCATTCTAATATTTGGTCTGTGCAACTAAACCTTTTGACCGTGCTTTTATGCTTTTAGTTGCTGCAACATGTTTGGCTGATTAGTTATTTGCATTAATGAGCATTCAGTGTATATTAACGTTCCTGGCTCACTTTAAAAGATTCAGTGGTGGGAAGGTTATTGAAGCAAATTCTGAGAGCTGCATTTGGACAGGCAAAGACAGGTCAGCGTGGTATTCCACAGATGAAATCATGCCTCGTGAATTGAAATGAATTTTTTGAAAAGGTGATCAAGAGGATTGATAAGGGCAGGCTAGAAGATGTTGTCTGCATACTACAAAAGAAGTAATGACAGGTTTACATGGCCACGATTGGCAGTCTAAACTGGAAGGTGAGATAATATGGGATAAGCGGTGAGTAACAAAATGAATGCAAAATTGGCTTGGTGGAAGGGGACGGTCTGTGCTAGTTGTTTTACAGATTGGAGACCTGTGACTAGTTAGTGCTGATTACAGCTGGGTCTGCTAATGTTTGCCATATACAGTACATCAAGAGTTTGGATGAGAATGTTGTTGGCTTCCTTAGTAGATTTGCAGTTGACACTAATTTGATGACATGGTGGAGAGGAGGGTATCCAGAACTAGCGGGCACAGCCTAACTATCGACCGGCGGCCTTTTAGAACAGAGGTAAGGAGGAATTTTTTTTTAGCCTGAGAGCAGCGAATCTGTGGAATGCCCTGTCACATACTGTGGTGGAGGTCAAGTCCGTTGGTACATTTAAAGTGGAAGTTGATTGGTGAGAGCATCAAAGGATATGGCAAGAAGGCAAGTATAGGGGTTGAGTGGGATCCAGAATCAGCTATGATGGAATGGTGGAGGAGACTGGATGGGCTGAATGGCCTGATTCTGCTTCCATGTCTGATGGTCTAAGATGCACAAAATACTGGAGGAACTCAGCAGATCAGGCAGCATCTGAGGAAAAGAGTAAACAGCTGATGTTTCGGGCTGAGACCCTTCATCAGGAGGTAAAATTCATCTGAAGATAAAATTGAAATTGTATTTCCTTTACTAAGGCGAAACAAATTTTACAAGACGAAGCAGTGAGTTACGGAAAATGAATAGGAAGCAGTTAATTGAATGGGTGTTGGAGCACTGGGAGGCAGAGGGAACAGGTCCAGGATAAAGATGTTCAACCAAAGAGACCTGGACGACAAGAGGCAGAGTGGATGGAAGAAAGTGAAGGTGGGAAGGTTGTATTAGAGACTGAATGCTCAATATTACAGTAAACACAAAGTACACTGCAGATGCTGTGGTCAAATCAAGACATACAAAAGCTGGATGAACTCAGCAGGTCGGGCAGCATCCATTGAAAGGAGCAGTCAACGTTTCGGGCCGAGACCCTTCATCAGGACTAAAGAAGGAGGGGGGCAGGGGTCCTATAACGAAGGTGGGGGGAGGGTGGAAGGTGCCAGGTGAAAAACCAATCAGAGGAAAGATCAAGGGGTGGGGGAGGAGAAGCAGGGAGGGGATAGGCAGAAGAGGTGAAGAAGGAATGTAAGGGGAAAGCACTGTGGGTAGTAGAAGAAGGCAGAATCATGAGAGAGGTGATAGGCAGCTGGAAGAGGAGGCAGAGTGAAAGTGGAATGGGGGAAGGGAATTACCGGAAGTTGGAGAATTCGATGTTCATACCAAGGGGCTGGAAACTACCCAGACTCCTCAATTAAATTATCCTTTAAATATCAAATATGCGGGAAACAGAGAGGGTGTTAAAGTTCAAGGTGATTTATTCAGCATTTGTCAAGAACATTAAACTCCAATCATGGGCTGTAAACATTATCAGAAAGAACCCAGACCAGGACAATGTCCATGGTCAAATCCTGGAGAATTCAGCTCCCGCAGTCACTCGTTGACTCACTGGTGAATCTGCAGACTGGATGACCTACTGACCCCTTCCCACACTTTGTCAAGAGAATGGCATGACCCTCGTCTGAAGTTGGTGATTCCACAGACTGGATTGTTTGGTGAACCCCTTCCCACACACAGGAGAGATGAATAATTATTCTGTAGTGTGAACTCGCTGATGATTCTGCAGACTGGATTGTTGGGTGAACCCCTTCCCACACTCAGGGCAGGTGAATGGTTTCTCCCCAGTGTGAACTCGCTGATGATTCTGCAGACTGGATTGCTGGGTGAATCCCTTCCCACACTCAGAGCAGGTGAACGGCTTCTCCCCCGTGTGAACTCGCCGATGGTTCTGCAGATTGGTTGGGTGGGTGAATCCCTTCCCGCACTCCGAGCAGGTGAACGGTCTCTCCCCAGTGTGAACCCGCTGGTGTGTTTTTAGGTTGAACGACTTGGTGAATCCTTTCCCACACTCAGAGCACGTGAATAACTTCTCCCCAGTGTGAATACGTTGATGGTTCTGCAGACTGGCTGCATGGGTGAATCCCTTCCCACACTCAGAGCAGGTGAATGGTTTCTCTGCAGTATGAACTCTCTGGTGTGTTTTTAGGTTATATGACTCGGTGAATACTTTCTGACACTCAGAACAGGTGAACGGCCTCTCTCCAGTGTGAACTCGCTGAAGATCCATTAACTTGCCAGACTGCGTGAATCCCTTCCCACACTCAGAGCATGCAAATGGCTTTTCTCCAGTGTGAACTCGCTGGTGTATCAGCAGGTTGCCTGACCGAATGAAACCCTTCCCACACTCAGCACACGTGAACGGCTTCTCCCCCGTGCGCACTCGCTGATGATTCTGCAGACTGGCTGGGTGGGTGAATCCTTTCCCAGACTCAGAACAGGTGAACGGCTTCTCCCCAGTGTGGACTCGCTGATGGTTCTGCAGACCGGATTGTTGGGTAAACCCCTTCCCACATTCCGAGCATTTGAACGGCTTTTCCCCAGTGTGAATACGTTGATGATTCTGCAGACTAGCTGAGTGGGAGAATCCCTTCCCACACTCAGAGCAGGTGAACGGTCTCTCCCCAGTGTGAACTCGCTGGTGCTCCATTAATTTGCTAGACCGTGTGAATCCCTTCCCACACTCTGAGCAGGTGAACGGCCTCTCCCCCGTGTGAATGCGTTGGTGTATCAGCAGGTTTTCTGACCGAATGAATGCTTTCCCACACTCGGAGCATGTGAACGGCTTCTCCCCAGTGTGAATTTGCTGATGATTCTGCAGGCTAGTTGGGAAGGTGAATCCCTTCCCACACTCAGAGCAGGTGAACGGCTTCTCCCCAGTGTGAAGCCGCTGGTGTGTTTTCAGGTTGGATAACTGGGTGAATCGTTTCCCACATTCCGAGCATTTGAATGGTTTCTCCCCCGTGTGAACTCGCTGATGATTCCGCAGACTGGTTGGGTGCGTGAATCCCTTCCCACACTCAGGGCAGGCGAACGGCTTCTCCCCAGTGTGAACACGCTGATGTATTTTTAGGTTGAACGACTGAGTGAATCCTTTCCCGCACACCGAGCAGGTGAATGGCCTCTCGCCAGTGTGAACTCGCCGGTGTATCAGCAAATCAGATGACTGAATGAATCCCTTCCCACACTCTGAGCAGGTGAACGGCTTCTCCCCTGTGTGAACTCGCTGGTGTGTTTTTAGGCTGAAAGACTGTGTGAATCCTTTCCCACACACAGGACAGGTGAACGGCTTCTCCCCAGTGTGGCTTCGGCGGTGAGTCTCCAGGTGGGAAGGAGAAACAAATCTCTTCCCACAGTCCTCACACTTCCACGGTTTCTCCCCAGAGTGACTGATCTGGTCACTTGTCAGTGTGGATGCTTGACTGAAGTCCTGCTCACACTCAGAATACGTTGGCCATTTCTCCCCACGGTCGGTGGAACTTTCTGCTTCCACGTACAAAGTCTGCGGATGTTCAGAACCCGGCGGATTGAGTGACTCTTGCAGGCTGCGATCTGTTGTTTGGTTTGAGCTTCCCGTCAGTGAATCCTCCATTACTGACAACCTGTGAAATTAATTTAAATAGAGTGTGAGAGAGAAAGGCAAGTTCTGAAATTTAGACAACTGTGTCCACATCAGAGTGAAGTGATGCTGAAACTAGCAGACCATTATAATACATGTACCACCAAACTCAAGGTGTTATAAGACTAAAAAGTAATTTATTTAGGTATACAGGCCCTTAGGCCCAAAAATCACTGATTTAACCATAACCTAATCACAGGACCAAATAACCTACCAACAAGAATGCCACTGGAAAGTGAGAGGAAACCCATGAGTTTACATGGAGAAACACTCAAAATTACTTACAGGTGACGTTGGAATTGAACTGTGAACTCTGATGGCCCGAGCTGTGCTAACTGTGATGCTACCATGCCACTCACTCTCTGGTGTCTTAAGTTGGACTCCTGACCTCACAGAACTTTGATATGATCTTGCACGTTATTGTTTACCTGCACTGCTCTTTTGTTGTAGTTGTTAAACACTTCGTAATTGCATTTCATTTTCATTTTTAGAATCTTTTTATTGGTACATAATTTTCCACAGCTATAAAATGATACAAAACTTCAACAAATTGATATGTGTACAATTAATAAAGCTGAAGAAAAAAAGAGCTGATCGTAATATATGAAAATGAAAAAAAAATTTTATATAAGAGAAAGGAGGGAAAAAAGTACCCCAACTAAGAAAAAACCCCACTAACTACAAACAAAAAGGGAATTAAACCCCATTAGGAATCAACCCCGGAGCAATACGTCTTACCATCATCAACCGCCAATTCGTGTTTATATAGAATAAGATTGGAAGGGAACCATATAAAATAATTCAAATTAAATGATAATATTTGGCAAAAAATCGATTCGGGGATCAAAAGTTCTACTTCTAATTTTTTCCAAACTGAGACGTAACATTACTTGAGAAAACCAGTCAATTAATGTAGGGACAGAGGTATTTTTCCATTTTAATAAAATAGTCCTTCTTACCAATAATGTAACAAGTGCAATTACATGTTGATCTGAAGATGAAATACCCTGAATATGATGCGGAACTATTCCAAATAGAACAGTCAGTCTATTAGGTTGTAAATTAATTATCAGAGTTTTAGAAATTGTAGAAAATAAAGATTTCCAGAATGATTTTAATGAAGAACATGACCAGAACATGTGACAAAGTAGCTACTTCAGTTTTACATCTATTGCAGTAGTTGTCTGTACTAGGAAATATTTTAGATAGTCTCTCCTTTGTTAAATAATAACGGTGAACAAATTAAACAGTGAATGGCACATATAGAAGAAGAATTTACGTTTTTCAAAATTCGAACCCAATCTTCATCAACAATGGTCATATTAAGTTCTCTCTCCCAATCTTGTTTAATCTTTAGTGAGAGGTTCTCTTTTTGTAATAAAAATAAATCATAGATTCTATTAATGGAACCTCTCACTAAAGGATTCAACTTCAAAATGATATCCAACAAATCAGATTCTTGCAAATATGGAAACTTAGATAAATATTGTTATAAAAAATGTCTAACCTGAAGATATTGCAGAAACCGTGTATGAGCGAGAGAATATTTATTAATTAACTCTTCAAAAGTCATCAATCAACCATCACAAAATAAATCTGTAAAAGAATGGATCCCTTTATTTCTCCATAGGAGAAAAATGGGATCGGTTATTGAAGGTTTAAATAAAAAGTTTCGATATAAAGAACAAGACATCTTAAGTTGTTTAAGATTTTTAAAAATTGTGAAACTGAAACCAAATCCATAAGGACTGTTTAATAACAGGGTAAAGATTTAAATTCGGAATCTTAAAGAGCTGTAAAGATAATGGAGCTCCTAATATTGAAGTTAAATGTAATTGTTTAACAGCTTTTAATTCCAAATCAACCCAAACTGGTTTTTATAGCCAATATAGCCAAAAGCATAATTGTCAGATATTAACAGCCCAATAATACAGTCTTAAATTAGGAAGTGTAAGTCCACCATCTTTTTTTTAGGTTTTTGTAAATGATACTTAATAATTCTTGGTCTCTTATTGTTCCAAATAAAGGAAGAAATAAGACAGCCAATTTGATCAAAAAATTTTTTAGTTAAAAAAATAGGTATATTTTGGAAAATATATAAAAATCTAGGTAAAATCACCATTTTCACAGCATGGATGCGACCTATTACAGAGAGAGTAAGTGGATTCCATCTAGAAAATAGTTGTTTCATGGAGTCCATTAAAAGAACTATATTAGCTTTATAAGATCTTTATATTTTTTAGTAATTATAATACCTAAATATTTAAAAGAATTAACAATTCTAAACGGAATATAATTATATATAAAAACAGGGGCATTTAATGGAAATAATTCACTTTTATTCAAGTTAAGTTTATATCCTGAAAATTTACCAAAATCTTTTAGTGTTTCCAAAAGATTAGGAATTGATTCCTCAGGATTCGAAATAAAAACCAACAGATCATCTGCATAAAGAGAAATCTTATGCATGGTTCCATTCATAGAGATACCACGAATATTTTTGGCTTCACGTAGTGTTATGGCCAAAAACTACAATACAAGATTAAATAATAAAGGACTTAATGGACATCCCTGTCTGGTACCTCGTGAAAGTGAAAAAAAAATGAGGACCTGAAATTATTAGTAATAACGGTGGCAATAGGATTCTTATAAATCATTTGAATCCACCTATTGAAATTATTACCAAAACCAAATTTTTCTAGTACTTCAAAACAAATATGGCCACTTCACTCTATCAAATGCCTTTTCTGCGTCGAGAGAGATAACACATTGGGGTTGCTTAGATAATGGTGAATATATGATGTTCATCAATCTCCGAACATTAGAGAAAGAGTAATGGCCTTTAATAAAGCCCGCTTGATCCATAGAGATGATTTTAGTTATAACATTTTCCAAGTGGTTAGCCATTATCTTAGAGAGAATTTTTGCATCCACATTTGATAGCGAAATAGGTCTATACGATGAACATTCAGTAGGATCTTTATCTTTCTTAAGGATTAAGGAAATAGATGCTTCAATAAAGGTAAACTACCCTTCTCAAAGGATTCATGAAATATTTCCAAAAGATACAGAGAAAGTAATCCTTCAAATTTTTTTGTAAAATCCTACTGAATAACCATCAAGTCCAGGAGCTTTACCTGATTGCATTAATAGAATAGCTTTCTGAATTTCATGCTCGGTAATTGGAGTATCAAGCATCTTTTGATCTTCAACAGAAATTTGAAGAAATTTAATCTTATGTAAAAAAATGCCTTCATTTTGGAGGAATCTGCAGGAAATTGAGATCTATAAAGATCAGAGTAAAAATCTTGAAAAATATCATTTATGTCCTCATAGTTACTTGCTATATCTCCTTAATTTTTATGAATCTTTAAAATTTGCCTTTTAGCTCTACCTGCTCTTAATTAGGAAGCTAAGAGCTTATTATGTTTATCCCCAAAAATATAAAATTGACTTTTCAATTTAAGCAAATATCCTTCAATAGGATATGTTAATAATAAATTATATTATGATTGTAATTCTACTCTTCTTTTAAATGAAACAACATTTGGAGAGATTGCATTAATGTTATCTAATTCTTTAATTTGTTTAGAGATTTTATCTAATTCCATTCTTGTTTGTTTCTTCAGTTTAGCTATATACGAAATAATCTGACCACTTAAATAGGGTTTTAATGTATCCCAGATTACTAACTTTGAGACGTTTCCTGTATTATTAAAGAGAAAAAACTCTTTTATCTGAGTTTCAATAAACTCAACAAATTCTGAACTTTGTAACAAGTGTTCCGGAAAACGCCAAAATGGTCTGGTAGAAGCAACATCTTTCAGTTCAAATATTAGGTTTAAAGGAGCATGATCAGAGATAACAATTGCATCATACTCACATTTCTGAACTTTACATAGAAGTCGAGGGTTGACTATAAAATAGTCAATTCTTGAATATTTGTTATGAACATGTGAGAAAAAAAGAGTATTCTCTATCACTAGGATGTATATGCCTCCAAACTTCAATTAAGCCATAATCAATTAATAAGTGATGCAGAACGGTTAGGAAGTTGATGCTTAGATGATGACTTATCCATTAAAGGATTTAAACAAGTATTAAAATTACCACCCATTAATAATATATATTCATTTAAATCAGGTAATACAGCAAAGTCAGCTTTAAAAAAGACACAACACACACACAATGCTGGTGGAACACAGCAGGCCAGGCAGCATCTATAGGGAGAAGCACTGTCGACGTTAACAACAACACACACAAAATGCTGGTGGAACACAGCAGGCCAGGCAGCATCTATAGGGAGAAGCACTGTCAACATTAACAACAACACACACAAAATGCTGGTGGAACACAGCAGGCCAGGCAGCATCTATAGGGAGAAGCGCTGTCGACGTTTCGGTCCGAGACCCTTCGTCAGGACTAACTGAAAGGAAAGATAGTAAGAGATTTGAAAGCAGTGGGGGGAGGGGGAAATGCAAAATGATAGGAGAAGACCGGAGGGGGTGGGGTGAAGCTGAGAGCTGGAAAGGTGATTGGCAAAAGTGATACAGAGCTGGAGAAGGAAAAGGATCATGGGACGGGAGGCCTCAGGATCAACATTTGGTCCATAAATATTAACCAAAACTGTTTTCCTATTATAAATTATTCCTTTAACAATAGAAAATGTACCATTAGTATCGGCTATAATATCCTCCTGATTAAAAGCGATATTGGAATCAATAAAAATAGAAACACCTCTAATTTTACTCTGAGAGTTTGCATGAAACTGAGGATCCTTCCAAGATTTAAAAAATCGACTTTTATCACATAACCTGATATGCATCGCTTGAGCAAAGATTATGTTAGGTTGGAATCGGTTAATAATTTTAAATGTTTTCTTACACTTAATAGGATGGTTTCAACCATGGACATTCCAACTTAAAACATTTAACTGTCTAGATATCATCATGAGACTTTGTATCTAAAAAGAGTAATTAGACGCATGTCAGGATAAGGTAGTCGAACATGGCGGAGATGAACAACAATAATAATAATTTGTGTATGCTCCGGGATTCCATAATGGGGATAAAACAAGAAAAAAAGGGAAAAAAAACATCCAAACTACACAGCCCAGAAATAAGTCAATAATGATCGACGCAAGCCCCAAGTAAGGCATAGAAAGCAAAAATAAACTCCACCTACCTAAATATATTTAAAAAAATGAAAAAAAAGTCATCTCTGTCTCCCTCTACCGAACATAAAACTCGTTACAGTCGACGTGTATCTCAATATAATTAAGTTGGAAGGAACACTGTTTTTTTTTGTAAAACAAAACGACCTTCAATTTTGAGTGTAACCTTCATAATATTAGATAAGGGAAGAAAAACACATCCAAAACAATTCTTGAAATATTTGCACAAAAGAAAAGCAAACTCCATCTTTAAATTATCCAAACTATCTTTGAAACGTAAGGAAATCCAAATAATTACTTAAAAGATCTTTACAAAAGCATACGGAACAAAAATAAACAATTAGTTAATTTAAATGCTGCAGAGAAAATAAACTAGATGGCTCAAAATTATCTATAGTCTTTCAATAGTTCTCCTGCTATGTCTTCTGAGGTTAAAACCATCCAAACCAGTCTTTTTCAGAGATAAAAATATATTTTAAGGTAAAGACTTTCTATTACCATCAAATCTTCCAATTTCATCACTGCTTACGTCGCGAGACAATCAAACTGTTGTAAATCATTCAAACTTCAGGCTTCAGAGTCGTCAAGCAAAGAGTTAATAAAACGCAATGCTTTGGCTGGGTCATCAAAAATATGAGCCCCAGAATTTTTGACAAAAAGCCTTAATTTAGCTGGATATCGAAGCGATGGAAAGAGCTTTTTTGGTAAACTAATCTCAGGGCCGAGGCAAATCCCGCAGTCTTCTTAACAATTTTGCGTGGAAAATCTTCAAAAAAGCGAACCTCTGAACCTTGAAATTGAAACAACCTTTGTTTTCTTGCAAGCTTAATAAAGCGGTCTTTGTCTCTAAAATGGAGAAAATGTACAACAATATGCCTGTTTTTACCTTGATCCAAAAGTTTTAAAGCACCGGTTCTGTGAGCCATTTCAATCTCCGGGGGGTTGCGAGCAAACCTCCGGAAATAAAGACTGGAACACTTTAGCAAAATAATCCAGTGTGTCGGCAGATTCTGATGTCTCTTTTAATCCAACAATTCGAATATTATTCCGATGCGACCGAGCTTCCAGATCCACGATTCGTTGTTGACCCTTTTCCAAATGAGGACAAAGGTCAGCTGCATTTCGACTAATTTCGTTAAGATCGAGGCTCAGGGAGTCCATTTTTTCTTCAAATTTCTCTTTTAGTTGAGTTATTTCAGTGCCGATACGGCTGATTTCAGACTCTAATCTCTTCACCCGAGGGGGAACTCGTCTGCTTTTTTAGGCTTTCAGTTGCCTGGGTCCGGGTTCCTTTTGGTGCTTCTTAGGGTAGACATAATTATAACTGTTGCTCTACCGATCTGGCTGAATAAAGTTGAAATTTCAAAGTTGAAGTCGGAAAAGGGAGAGATTAAAGGTGGACAGAGAGAAACTATGTCTTACATGTCCGGGAGCGGGAGGCGGAGTCCCCAACACTTTGTATTGCATTATTGTTGTGTTACCTTGTTCTACCTCAATGTACTGTGTAATGAATTGATCTGCAGGAACAATATGGAAGACAAGATGTTGTTACATCTACCGAGGTCTGAGGTCAAGTATTCACCTTCTCATCAAGAGGTCCATTCATGAGTTGGATAGCAGCCAGGTAGAAGCTGTCCTGGAGACTGGTGGTGTGTGCTTTCTGGCTTTTGTATCTGCCCAAAGGAAGAGGGGACAAAAGGGAATGCCCGGGGTGGGGGGGGGGGGGGGGCTTTGATTCTGCTGGCTGCTTTACCAAGGCAGTGAGAAGTGTAGACAGAGTCCGTGGAGGGGAGGCTGGTTTCTGTGATGTGTTGAGCTGTGTTCACACTCTCTGCAATGTCACTGCTATACCAAGCTGTGATGCACGTGGACAGGATGCTTTCTTTGGTGTGTCTATCGACACTGGTGTGCGTCACAGGGACATGCCGAAGGTCTACCCTCCTAAGGAAGTATTGAGGAAACATGTTCTTCCTGTAGAAGTATTGCAATGAAGCTTCACTAGACCTTTACCTGGGACAGTAGGTTTGATGTATGAGGAGAGATATCGACAATTAAGCCTATTTTCGGCCAGTATTTAAGAATGAGGTGGAAACTTGACTTCACAATCTACCTTGTCATGATTTCCCACTTTATTGCGTACCTACACTGCATTCTCTCTGTAGCTGTTCCACGTTATCCTGCATTGTTACTGATTTCCCTTGCTCTGCCTCCATGCACGGTGCAGTGAGTTGCTCTGTGTGAACCGTATGCAAGGATCAGCTTCATTCACCATCCACACTTGCATGACCTGAAACACAAACTCTATTCCTTCCTCCACAGATGCTGACTGACTAATAATTATTTCTAGTGTTTGCTATTTCTATTCCACTGACCAGGTCAATCTCTGTCTCCAGACCAGACAGGAACCTCGTGGTCTGCTAATGGTGCCTCTATTATTTTATCAGGGCAGACTCAGCACTCTGTCCATCACATCCATTTCGGATCTGTGGACCAAGAGAATCTCACAACAGGGATGGAAGTGCAATCAAATATCAGAGACTTGTGGGGAGACACCTCACAGGCCTTTTGGCCCAAGGAATCCTTGCCAACCAGCAGCCACCATGTACTTTGCACCTACAATGTGCAATCACGAGGGAGGCCCACCACAATCTTTACTTTAATAGAAGGTAAAGTCTGTCTTGTTACCTAACACTCAAACAAACTTCTACAGATGCAGTGTTGGAAGTACTGCGACTGGTTACCTCACCGTCTGTGATGGCCATCTGAATGTAAGGAACCGCAGAGACTAGTGGACTCACCCAATAGATCATGGGCACCCCCCATGATTGTGTCTACATGGTGCAGCACAGCAACACAGCAGTTAGCACAATGCTAAGCAGCATTGTCTGAAAGATCGGGTTTTGAATCCCACCACTATCCATCAGGTGTTTAAAATATTCTTCCGCACGACCACGTGGATTTCCTGCAGGTGCTCTGGTTTCCTCCCGAATTACAAAGCTTGCAGAGGTATGAGAGAGATGTTGGCCAAAGTAAATAGAAAGGAGCTGCTGGCAGGGATGTCAGCACAGCAACAATGGCATGTGTTCCTGAGAAAAAATGAGGAATACTCAAAGTAAAATAGTATAACCAAGGCTGACAAGGGAAATCAAAGCCATTGTAAAAGCAAAAGGGCATACAACAAAGCAAAAATTAGTGGGAAGGCAGAGGATTGGGAAGTTTTTAAAGACCTACAGAGCAACTAAAATAATCATTAGAAGGGAAAAGATAAAATATGAAAGCAAGTTAGCAAATAATATCAAAGTGGATAGAAATAGCTTTTTCAAGTATGTTAAAAATAAATGAGAAATGAGAGTGGATATAGGACCACTAGAAAATGAGGCAGGAAGAAAGAAAAAGCGGGGGAGAAGGAGATGGCTGATTGAGTATTTTGCGTCAGTCTTCACTGTGGAAGACACTAGCCATATGCCTGATGTTGTAGTGTTTGAAGGAAGAGAAGTGGCTGCAGCTACTGTGTGTTCAAAAAGCTGAAAGACCTAAAGGTACATGTCACCCAGAGCCATCAGATGAACTGCACCCTAGGGTTCTGAAAGAGGGAGTGATACAGATTGTGGTGGCATTAGAAATGATCTTTAATAAAATCATTGGACTCTGGCACGGTGCCAGAGGACTGGAAAATCACAAATGTTACTCCACTCTTTAAGAAAGGAGGAAGGCAGCAGAAAGGAAATTATAGACCAGTTAGCCTGTCCTCAGTGGTTGGGAAGATGTTGGAGTCCATTGTTAGGGATGAGGTGATGGAGTACTTGGTGACACAGGACAAGATAGTACAAAGTCAGCATGGTTTCCTTCAGGGAAAATCCTGCCTGATGAACCTGCTGGAATTCTTTGAGGAGATTACAAGTAGGATAGATAAAGGCGATGCAGTGGATGTTGTATATTTGGATTTTTGGAAGGCCTCTGACAAGGCGCCACACATGAGGCTGTTTACCAAGTTAAAAGCCCATGGTATTACAGGAAAGTTACTAACCTGGTTAGAGCTTTGGATGATTGATAGGAGGCAGTGAGTGGGAATAAAAGGATCCCTGTCTGGTTGGCTGCCAGTGACCAGTGGTGTCCCGCAGGGGCCGGTGTCGCTTCTTTTTATGCTGTATAGAAATTATTTCGATGTTGGAATAGACGGCTGGCTTTGTTGCCAAGTTTGCAGATGATACGAAGATTGGTGGAGGGGCAGGCAGTGCTGAGGAAACAGGAGGGCTGCAGTAGGACTTAGACAAATTAGGAGAACGGGCAAGAAAGTAGCGAATGAAATACAACGTTGGAAATAGCACGGTCATGCACTTTGGTGGTAGAGATAAATATGCGGACTATTTTGTAAACGGGGAGAAAATCCAAAAACCTGAGATGCAGAGGGACCTGGGAGTCCTTGTGCAGGACACCCTGATGGTTAACTTGCAGTTGAGTCAGGGGTGAGGAAGGCAAATGCCATGTTAGCATTCATTTCAAGAAGAATGGAATACAAGAGCAAGGATGAGGCTTTATAAGGCCCTGGTGAGGCTCACCTTGAGTATTGCAAACAGTTTTGGGCCCCTCATCTTAGAAAACTCGTGCTGGCATTGGAGAAGGTTCACAAGGATGATTCCAGGGATGAAAGGGTTATCATATGAAGAACGCCTGATGGCTGTGGGTCTGTCCTCGCTGGAATTCAGAAGGCTGAGGGGAGACCTCATTGAAACCTTTCAAATGTTGAAAGGCCTGGACAGAGTAGATGTGGAAAGGATGTTTCCCATGGTGGGGGAGTCTAGGACAAGAGAGTTGTTGGGTGTATTGGCATCAAAGGGTACAGGGAGAAGGCCGGGAACTGGGGTTGAGGATCTGGACTTGTTTCAACTACATACTCAAGTTCCAATGTTATGGTGGTGAGGAAGGCAAATGCCATGTTAGAGATCTAAAATACAAGAGCAAGGATGTGATGCTCTGGCTTTATAAGGCACCGGTGAGGCCTCACCTTGAGTATTGCAAACAGTTTTGGGCCCCTCATCTTAGAAAACTCGTGCTGGCATTGGACTTTGTATCGAGCTCGGTGAGGCGCCGCTTAGTGAGAAGAAGGACCAGGTAGCGGGGCCAGTGTTGACGGTGGCGGCTGAGAAGCGAACGACACTGGGCGTTTGGCTAAACAACGAGATTGTGAATGGACGGAGGACGGCAGGAGGAGGTGACGGTTCGGGAAGTGAGTTGGCGATGGAGGTTGGCGGGAAGGAGTAAGAAAAGACAGAGGTATGAGATGTCGAACTCCGAGGAGTCAGGGGATGATCGAAGTAGGATAGCAGAACAATGGAAAGAAGATGAGATGAAAGCAATTATAAAACTGGTCTTTCGGTGCTTGGAACCCAATTCATGTGACGAAGGTAACCAACAAACTTACAAGCAAGGTCAAAAAAAGGTATTACAAAATGGATCGCTATCGTGATTTGTTGGGATAGCAATGTGATAAGATTAAATAAAATAGATGGCAAAAGAGTTCAATGCTCAATACTCAACAATGGAAAGTAGACTAGAGGAATTCTTTTGGGGATAGCAACAAAAGTTACTATGGATGAGATGAAACAGAACATAAAAGGAGCAAAAATTATTGAGGCCAAACGTTTGAAAGTTACAAGAAACGGAAAAAAGTGTGATAATTTATCGGTTATGATTAACTTTGATGAGGAGAGATTGCCGACTAAAGTTTATTCAAGGTAAACATGTTATGAGGTCGGAATATATATCCCACAGCCTTTATAGATGTTTTAAATGTCAGAAATTCGGGCATATTGCGGCAGTCTGCAAAGGGAAACAAAGATGTGGGAGATGCGCTGGAGAACATGAATATGGGAAATAGGAGGCAGGAGCTAGGCTGAAGCGCTGCAATTGCGGTGGCTTATCGAGGGCGCGTTAATGGCAAGGAGGCAGCTGAGATACAATATGGAAAAGTAACTCGAGGGATCAGTTACGTGCAGGTAGTGAGAGGAGTTGTGGAAAAGGAGAAGGCGATCAAGAGAACAAATACAGGGAATAATAAACCGGTGAACTGTGAGGGCTGTAATATGATAAATAAGGATACACTAATAACGAGTAGAAAGGATTTCATACTGCTCATGGTTGATGCAGTTAACTGTTCAGCGCAAACAGACAAGAGAACTGAGAAAATTACAGTTCTAGTCAAGTCTGCAGAAAAATATCTTGGCGTTAACAGCTTGGGTGGGAAGTAGTCGAAGAAACGCTGAATGGAGGCAGGGAAGGCGATCGTAATGGCAGTATATATTTTACAATGGAATGCAAGGAGTCTTATCGCAAATGGTCAATTATTTAAGAAATATGTATCAAACTTAAGGAAATACCTCAGATTTTATGTATACAGGAGACATGGTTGAAACCACAATTAGATTTTGTTTTACAAGGATACACAGCTATTAGGAAGGATAGAAGTGATGGCAATGGTGGAGGAGTAGCAATATTTATAACCAGTGGGATGAGGTGTAATATGGTCAACAGGGCAGAAATATGAACCGGTAATATTCAAAATTTGGATAGGCAGAGAAAGCTTGGAAATAATAAATTATTATAATCCATGTAGAAGATTAAGCAAAGATACATTAAACACAGAGGCTGGTGGGATGAAAGGGAAAATAATATGGTGTGGGGATTTCAATGGATATATGGGGATGTAAAATCTGATGAAAACCGATTAGTGATAAAAGAATTTATAGATGACCAAAAACTGTTATGTATAAATAATGGAGAAGGTAGGAGATATGACATTTCCCAAAACACAGAGACCGCAATAGACTTGACATTTGTAAGTAGGGAACTGGCAGGGATCAGTACTTGGAATGTATTAAAACTACAGTAGGAAGTGATCACCATCCCATACTCACAAAGATTCAGATTAAAATAGAACAAAATAAAGGACCTAGAGTGTCAAGATGGAAACTAAATAAGGCAGATTGGGAGATATTTCAAAAGAGAAGTGAAGTAAGATGCGTAAAGACTTTAGATGTCCTGTCTTGTCCACACTGCACCAACCCCCGCCAATGGGCTGTAAACGTGCAGGAGCAATGTGTGGTTAAGTGCCTTGCTCAAGGACACACACACTGCCTCGGCTGAGGCTCGAACTAATGACCTTCAGATCGCCAGGCGAATGCCTTAACCACTTGGCCACGCGCCAACACGCGTGAAAGCAGATGAAAACATATTGGATGTAGAAGAAATGAATGACAAATTGGTCACAGCAATTATAAATTCGGCAGAAGAAACAATTCCCAAAAGTAAAGGTAGAGGAGAGAGGAAAAGTGTTCCGTGGTGGAATTGTGAACGTAGTAGAAGTATAAAAGTAAGAAATAAAGCATTTAAAGTGTTAAAAAGACAACATTCTGTAAAAACATTAATACAATATAAAATAGCACAAGCAGTAGTTTGGAAAATAATCAGACAGGCAAAGCAACCATACTGGAGACAATATTGTAACAAAATTGGAAGAGAAACTCAACTGTCTGAAATATGGGGCACGATAAGGAAAATGAGTGGTATAAGAAGTAGCAAAGAGATTCCTGTGCTAAAAATTAGGGACATAATGGCAATCAACAATGTAGAAAAAGCAGAAACATTGGCAAAAACTTTTGTTAATATACATAGCTCGGAGAATTTGACAGTCGAGGCTAGACAGCAAAGGGAGGAGAAGCTTAAGCAAAATCCAGGAATTACGGACAAAAGAGCAACATCAAAAGTAGTGCTGGATACTCCTAATAGCATAACAAAAATAGAAAGAGCCATTGCGAGTACGCAGCCAACTTCCCCTGGGAAGGACCAAGTCTGGAGTATAATGCTGAAGCACTTATCAGGAACTGCACTTCTAGTTCTGCAGAGACTGTTTAATGATATATGGGAAATAGATTAAAATACCATCTGCATGGAAATATTCTGTTATTGTTCCAATATTAATACCTGGTAAAGACACACCAGACCCAACAAATTATAGACCAACTGCATTAACTTCACAGCTAGGTAAACTTATGGAATGAATAATAACTGATAGGCTTACATACTTTCTAGAAAAAAAGTTATTTCTCCCTACCAAAGCGTTTTTTGTAAAGGAAGAACTACAGTAGATTCAATACTTAGATTGGAATCTGAAAGTAGGAAGGCTCAAACCAACAAAGAAATGGTCCTGGCAGTATTCTTCGACATAAAAAAGGCATATGATATGCTCTGGAAAGAGGGAGTGTTAATTAAATTGAAGGAATTAGGGGTGGAAAGAAAATTATATAACTGGGTTCTAGACTTTCTTTTTGAGCGAACAATTCAAGTCAAGGTGGAAGAAGAGTACTCTAGGGCATATTTGGTTGAAAACGGAACGCCACAAGGTAACTTTTCTGTTTACCAAAATGATAAATGATATTTGAGCAAGTTGAACATAGTGTGGGGAAATCATTATATGCAGATGATGGGGCTTTGTGGATGATGGGAAGAAATTTAATTTATATACAAAGAAAAATGCAAGATGCAATAAATAAACTGGAGGAGTAGGCAAATAAATGGGGCTTCTAATTGTCTATAAGTCAGTCACAAGTGATAGGTTTCTCAAGAAATCACAAACCAGTTTCAGTGAAATTATATGAACAAAAATTAGAGCAGGTGAAGGTAATTCGGTTCCTCGGTTTGTTATTTGATGAGAAATTTACATGGGAAAAGCAAATTGAGAAAATTACAAACAGATGTAAAAAAAATAAACAACTTATTGAGGTGTCTTGCTGGACAGGATTGGGGTGCGAGCAGGATGTCGCTATTAAATACTTATCAAGCTCTAATGAGCTACATTTGATTATGGATGTGTAGCATACATGTCAGCTGCAGACAGTAATTTAAAAATGCTGGATGTTGAGCAAGCTCAGGCCCTCAGGATACGTAGTGGGGCCTTCAGAACATCACCGGTATCAGCTCTTCAAGTCGAAATGGGGGAAATGCACTAAGAGTTAGAAGAATAAAGCTAATGCTACATTACACGAGGAAATCTGCAGATGCTGGAAATTCAAGCAACACACACAAAATGCTGGTGGAACGCATCTATAGGAAGAAGTACAGTCGACATTTTGGGCCGAGACCCTTTGCCAGGCATCTGCAGGTTTCCTTGTGTTTGCGAATCAAAATACTTCATAGTTTTTATGTAATGGCCAGCAAGGCAGCATGGGGGGTAGCACTGGGGATGTGGTCTGGGAGATGGTGGGGGGGGGGGGGGGGTGGTAACCGCAAAAAGGTTTGGGAACCAGTGTTTTAAAAGCAAGGGAATGACTGGCTGCATATTGCAGTGATTATAAGATACAGGAGCAGAATTAGGCCATTCAGCCCATCAAGTCTGCTCTGACAGTTGAGAGGTGCATCAGAACTTCTTTGAGCTGCCTACAAAACATCACCATCTTGAATTGGAGGATACAACAGTCAACGTCTTTCCACACAAGGCAGGTAAATTCTCTAACCTGCACTGAGAAATCACTTGTCTGATCCTTGTGTGAAATGAAGGGAATGTTTCTGATTTCTCAACAGGTTAGTTCAATGAGGGGTCTCGGCCTGAAACGTCAACAGCACTTCTCCCTATAGATGCTGCCTGGCCTGCTGTGTTCCACCAGCATTTTGTGTGTGTTGTTGTTAAATTACTGGGTTAACATCATGGGGCATAACTATTCACATCCAGCTAAAGCTATATTAAAAGACACTGGGAACATAATAATTCAAATTATAATAGCTTTGGATGGATTGGGGATGTGGCAGCACAAAAATCTGGTCTACACAAAATGGAATATAGCCCTACAGTTCCATTATCTGGTGTGTATTACAATACACACAGTGGATATAAACGTGCAACAACTTTTAAAAAAAAAGTCTAACTGTGGAATCAAACTGATAGTACAAGGATATATAGACCTGCATTTTAGAAACAAACTGGTAATATTTACAGGTGGATCAAAAGACCCTAGCTCTGGCCACACAGGTATTGCAGTCTACATTCCTCAGTGGAAAACTAGTATCAGGAAAAGAACATCAAACCATTTATCAGTGTATACGACAGAATTAATGGCAATACTGAGGGCATTATCTTGGATAGAATAAAATGTCAAAAGGGCTGTAATCTGTTCAGACAGTTTGTCAGCATTAATCTCTATCACATCAAGAAAGTCAGAAAGTAGACAGGATATTTTATTGGAGGTTCTATGCAAGTTATATACAGTGACCGAAAATGGGGTAGAAGTCAGCTTCCTTTGGGTTCCTGCTCATTGTGGTGTGGAGGGTAATGACAAAGTGGACATTATAGCTAAACAATCACTCAAATCGTCTATAATAGAGGTCCAGGTCCCTCTAAGCAAAGCGGAAGACAAAAGCATTATAAAAACACGTACTGAGGATACATGGCAGAAGCACTGGGATGAGAGTGAAACAGGGAGACAGCTGTGCAAAATACAAAGGCAAGTCAGATACCAAAGAGGTGGGCATAGAAAGATAGAAGTGATCATCAATCGTTTAAGAATTGGACACACAAGTCTTAATTACACATTATACAAAATAGGGAAACATCCAACTGGGTTGTGTGAATACTGTAATCAACCAGAAACAGTTGAACATGTATTGATAAAATGTAAGAAGTATGAAAGAGTGACAATGATAGGAGCGCTTCAGATAAACAGAAAAACTGCTGTGGGTATAGAAGACATTTTAAGTGGGATTTCAAGAGATATACAGACCCATATCATGGAGTATCTGAAAGACTCTGGTTCACTATACAGAATTTAGGGAATGCAATTCTTTACCTTCCTCCTGTTTATTATGTGGATACACTCCCAGTTCAGTAGGAGGCGGTAATGCACCTTAAAGCTGGTTTGCCAACCGCCACACAAAAAAACACAAGAAGATGATGATGAGGTGGATATTCACAGAGTTTTCCTGAAATAGTACAGCACCGGTGTAATATGAGAAGGGAAAAGTGCAGTACAGTAATTGGATTGTAACTCTCGCATATACTGAGGTACAGTGGAAAACTTCAGCTTGCATGCCATCGCACTTGCAAGACATGTTTCTATTTAAACAGAGAGTGGAGAGTATATGCAGTGAGTTTCAGAGACAGTTATGGTGGTGAAGCTGGACACAGTGATAGTTCATTTTGGATAGGTGAAGTTAGAAGGATATGGGCCAAATGCCCTTGGATCAGGAGTTGGGCCAAAGGGCCTGTTTCATGCTGTTTAACTCTCTGACACAAGCTAGGCTGCAATATTTTAATTTCACACAAGTGAGACTTCAAAAGGAGCATTCAAACTTTTGACCAATTTCTGAATACCAGAGTTGACAGAAGTATTGTGGCTCTAGAGATTTGTTATGAGAATTCAGTTATGTAAAGACACTGTTGAAAATATTCTTCAATGAGCAAAGAAGTGCTTGGGAATATTTAATATGGGAGTTCAAACGGTCAATGGGGTATCATACAATTTTCCAGATGGACTGTTCACATTGGAAGAGAATTATTAAGCAGGTGGGAGTTTATCACCTCAGTCATTTATGTTCTAGTTGTGTGCTTTTTTATTCACTGTGCAACGGTAATGTAGCAGATTCGTGACGCTATTGCAGTTCGGAGCATTTGAGTTAAATTATTTTTTTTATACAATAGGTGCTGGAGTAGGCCATTCAGTCCCTTCGAGCCAGCACCGCCATTCACTGTGATCATCCACAATCAGTACCCTGTTCCTGCCTTCTCCCTTTGTCCCTCGACTCCACTATCTTTAAGAACTCTATCTAACTCTTTCTTGAAAGCCTCCAGAGAATTGGCCTTCACTGCCTTCTGAGGCAGAACATTCCACAGTTCCACCACTCTCTGGGTGAAAAAGTTTTTCCACAACTCCGTTCTAAATGGCCCCTACCCCTTTTTCTTAAACTGTGACCTCTAGTTCTGGACTCCCCCGACATCGGGAACACGTTTCCTGCCTCTAGCGTGTCCAATCCCTTAATAATATTGGATTCTGACATCATCTACGGAACAAATGTGTGTTCTCCAGGTGCTCTGGTTTCCTCCCACAGTCCAAAGATGATCACTTAAAAGGCGAATTGGTCACCATACATTGTCCTGTGATTAGGCCAGGGTAAATCAGGGGTTACTAGGCTCAAAGGATCTATTGCGTGCGGTATCTCCCTAAATAAATAACATTTGGGCAAATGGTTTCTGCCTGTGATGCTACTGTACGTATTTCGCTGCACCTATGCATACATATTCTGATGCCCACGATAATGAACTGGATTGTGACTCCTTGCAGAGTCTGGAGAGAACCCCGGCTGTAATCTTGGGCCGTTTCTTTACTCACAACCCACAGGAGCGAGAAACTGCGCGCCAATACACCAGCCGTGCGTCTGGAACCGGCCTGCCCGACTCCCCATGGAGAAAAAAACCAGGAAATCGCTCTATTCCGGGCGGGGGTGCGAGCCGGTTTCCGAAGCTCGGACCCACTCTGCCTGAGTGGAGGGAGACAGGCCCGATTTAACGCCCATTCACCACAAACTCCTACCTCCCGCCGATCCACCGGGCGTCCGTCCCCAACCGGCCGCCCGCCAGTGTTTCTGACACAACTTCCGGGTTTCGGCGCACGCGCACAGGGGTCCAACCCATATCAACGGCGGGTTCTGGGCTGCGCGGATTTGTGGGTAAAAAAGATGCCATAGTTACGCTCTGTATGTATTATCTGAGCTTTACCTCGACAGCTGACGTCTAGTAAATTGTTCACGCGGGCAACGAGGCAACCAATTAAACACAGCAAGCTCCCATGGACAGTAAAGTGAAAACATACGTGAAAATCAAAATACATGCAGTCAAATTCGAGTTTACTGTCACCTGCAAACGATCAAAGTAAAATTCATTATCAGAGTACATACATGTCACCACATACAATCCTGAGATTCTTTTTCTGTGAACATACTTAACAAATCTATAGAACAGTATGTGTAAACAGAGTCAATGGCCAACCAACTGTGCAAATGCAAATATAAATAAGTAGCAATGAATAACAAGCATGAAATAACAAGATAGAGACCTTAAAGTGAGACTATTGGTTGTGGGGTCACCAGACATAGAATGAGTGTAGTTATTCTTAGTTCGAGAGCCTGATGGTTGAGGAGTAGTAAATGTTCTTGAACCTGGTGGTGTGAGTCCTGAGGTACCTGTACCTTCTACCTGATGGCAGCAGTGAGAAAAGAGCATGGCCTGGGTGGAGAGGATCTTTGATGATGGATGCTGCTTTTCTGCATCAACGTTTCATGCAGATGTGCTCAATAGTTGGGAGTGTTTTAACCATGATGTACTGGGCCAAACCCACTACAGTGGGGAGGGACGTACCGGTGAGGTATTGAACAGGGATGAATACTCTGTACTGCTTCTTACAGTCCCATGCATTCAAATTGCCGCTACCAAGCAATATTGGAATCAATCAGGGTACCTTCAGCAACACCTCTGTAGAAGCTGCGGTCATTGAGGTTTACAGGCGTGAACAACCAGTAATCAGGGAGTCAAATCAGATACCAGCTTTAATGTAAAAGCAATGAAGGATAATTCTTCTTCATCTTTCAATTCTAAATTAGATTAAGGTAGAGGCAGATTTTTTTGTAAGGTCGGGTATTTGTAGGATATTGAGAAATGGAACAGAAAGGAGTTGGGGCCCATGCAGATCAGCCAGATCAGACTAAATCATGAAGCATGCTTGAGGAGCCTGGTGGGCCACTCTCACTCACGTTCTACAGACGTACCGTGGAGAGCCTTCCAACCGGTTGTATCACCGTCTGGAATGGAGGGGCCACTGCACCAGAATAATCTGCAAACGTAGCCAGATCCATTATGGGCATTAGTCTCCCCAGCATCAAGGTTATCTTCAAAGGTGATGCTTCAGAGGGCAGCATCCGTCACCCAGGTCATGCATTCTTCTCATTCTACCACCAGGGAGGATTGTACAGGAGCCTGAAGACACACATTTAATGCTTTAGGAAAAGCTTCCCCTCTTCCACCAGATTTCTGAGTGGACAATCAGCCAGCTCATGAACACTACCTCTCTATTTTTGCATTACATACTTAGGTACACACGCGGAGAGGTACACACTCAAGTGTATGGGCACTGACACACCAGGACCAGCATACTTTGGCCCAATTATCCAGCTGGCCCTATTAGTCAAAGGTTTGTGGAAATGATTCAAAAGGTATTAAAAAAGATAAGTCATCGTAACAAATTAGATAGTACTTGAATGAAATACAGAACAAATTACAACAGTAACAATGTCATAGAACTATGAAACTGTGCATTAGTTCCTAAGGAGGAATTATTCATCCAGTTGTTACATGGCCCCAGGTTTCGTTCACTGTGGACTGTCACTTTAAGAGACACTTGGACGAGGCGGGACTATGAAGTCAGGATGACAAGCTACGACCGACGGCAGTTGCCAGAAAGGAGAGAGAGGCTTTGGGCTGTAAGCTGCCAGTAGAAAGTCTGTTACTTCCCCGCGCCCAGAAGATTGGGTTGATCAACAGCGTACCATGCATTGGATGCGTGACTGTCAGTCCGTATAATCCATACCTGGATTCTGTTGGAGTATCCTGTGGGACCGCTGTTGTTAACCCTTACCTGGATTCGGGTGTGTGACGTGGTAACCACTTGGAAGAAAGGACAGTTCGTGGCTATGATATATTTCAATGTGGATGTTGGAACGATAAGATCTTCGGTGACTGTTATTCGGTTTGCCCAGCGTGGAATCTGTGGGATTCTTCGTAATTGCCTTTTCTCTACATTTAACGTGGATTTACAAATCTTGGATTACTGAACCTTTCTACTTTGCCATTTTAAGACTTTAAGAATTGTTCCTAAGCTTGATAGTTTGGGAGCTACACATATATACGCATAACACTGTCAACTTCTGTTTATTTCATTTAAGTTTATATATTTTGAGCAGATACTAATAAAGGTATTGGTTTTAATGTTAAAACCTGACTCATTTGTGATCTGTTGCTGCTGGAACGTAATACAGTGTACACCGCTGTGTTATTTTGATTGACTGTAACTGAACAAAATCAGCGCATGCTTGGGGCATATAATGGACGACCTTCACATAATACTTTCAACAATTTCGCACTCCATGTCTTCGGTTTCATGTTTATTGTAACATACAAGATGATTATCAATATTTTCAAATTCTCCATAGTTCCTAACTTGTCGAAGTAGAAAAATTATTTTATTTTCACCTCCGGCCATTTCTGGCATCTCCAAGCCTGAATGCTTGAACCTGCAGTGAGTAGGAGTTCTCGGTTGCTTTACTGTCACCTCTTGATTTTGCAACATTTCATGATGCTAAATTTTCAGCATTAATTTCAGTCATTCCAATCGCGTTTCTGTACCCGGATCTATCCATTACTCGACAGCTCCATGCCTCCCCCTCACATCTTTAATGGTCAGTAGGTTTGGCTGTTGTTCCGGTCCAAGATCAGAATGGAGAAGGGATATGACCTGAGTACACTGACAGGGGAATGATTGTTGGTGCCAGATGGGGTGGTTTGAGTATCTCAGAAAATGGCTGACCTCCTGTGATTTTCCACACACAACAACAACCCCCAGGCTTCACAGAATGGTGCAGAAAACAAACAAACAAACAAAAAAAAAGCAAAAGCTCTCAGGGTGAAAATGCCTTGTTGATGAGAGAGGCCAAAGGAGATTGGCCAGACTGGTTCAGGGTAACGGGAAGGTGATGGTATCTTAATTAACCACGTGTTGCAACAGTGGTGTGCAGAAGGGTATCTCTAAATGCACAGCACGTCGAACCTGGAAGTGAATGGACCACACAGCAGAAGGAGACCATGAACAGAGATATAGTGGTCACTCTGTTAGGTACAGGAGGTACCACTGAGTCAATGTTGTGCAAAAGACTTTGTAGATAGCTGGAAAATGAATGGGACGAGCAGATGGTCCAATATTCATTTCTAACTTCCAATGCATCCCCCCTGGCCACTGGAATAGAACATAGATCAATACAGCACAACACAGGCCATTCGGCCCACAATGTTGTGCCCACCCTTAAACCCTGCCTCCCATATAAGCCTCCACCTTAAATTCCTTCATATACTTGTTGAGTAGTCTCTTAAACTTCACTAGTGTATCTGCCTCCACCACTGACTCAAGTAGTGCATTCCATTCACTAACCACTCTCTGAGTAAAAAACCTTCCTCTAATATCCCCCTTGAACTTCCCACCTCTTACCTTAAAGCCATGTCCTTTTGTACTGAGCAGTGGTGCCCTGGGGAAGAGGCGCTGGCTGTCCACTCTATCTGTTCCTCTTAATATCTTGTATACCTCTATCATGTCTCCTCTCATCCTCCTTCTCCCCAGAGAGTAAAGCCCTAGCTCCCTTAATCTCTCATCATAATGCATACTCTCTATACCAGGCAGCATCCTGGTAAATCTCCTCTGTACCCTTTCCATTGCTTCCACATCCTTCCTATACTGAGGCGACCAAAACTGGACACAGTACTCCGAGTGTGGCCTAACTAGAGTTTTATAGAGCTGCATCATTACATCACGACTCTTAAACTCTATCCCTCGACTTATGAAAGCTAACACTCCATAAGCTTTCTTAACTACCCTATCTACCTGTGAGGCAACTTTCAGGGATCTGTGGACATGTACCCCCAGATCCCTCTGCTCCTCCACACTCCCAAGTATCCTGCCTCTCTGTAACTCTCGAGTATCCTAATCTCTGTGAATTATTGCTTAGTGCAGATGGGGGTCTAAAAGAAAAGTGAACGGGCAGAACTGTAAGTTAGTAAAGAGAGGGATAACAGGACTGGTGAACTATTCCCAAATTAGTGAGGCCAGTGTCTGAATGAAGATATCACGTTTGTAAAAACACAACATTGCTGGCAGAACTCAGCAGGCCAGACAGCATCTATGGGAGGAGGTAGTGACGACGTTTCGGGCCGAAACCCTTCATCAGGAGTGGTTTGGTTTGGGCTTTATCATCATTCAATGATCTATTGTTGGTCCACAGCTGACCTTTGACTTCTGAGGAGGATGTAGGGTGATGGTTTGGAGTGGATAGGTTAAGTGAATGGGCCAGGCTGTAGTAAAGTGAATAGCCAGTTCGCGGCTTAAGGGTCTTGACCAGAAATATAGATTGACCATGTGCCTCCGTTGTTGCTGCGTTGCGCCAGTGCTCTGAGCATTGCTTAAAATAACGACTGTCACCGCAACATTGTTCACGGGAGGCTTTCTGTGCATCGGTCACTGTCTGTGGAATGATTTGGGGGATCTGAGGCCGAGAACGGCACTGTCGACCATTAAACAGAAGTCGGCTGGGACGAGGGAGCGCGCGACCAGGAATTGCAGGAAGGGAGCGTGCACGCGCATACGGGAAGTGACATCTGACGTGCGTGGCGTGTGCGAGCAGTTCGGCGGACGGTAGGAGAGGGGGTTCGAGCTGAGGGTTCAGTCCAGGCGGGGGTGGGGTGGGGTGGGGTGGGGAATGGGTCGGCGGCTCGCCTGTCATTTGCGGGAGAATGGGTGGGGCCCACCAGACGGCCACACCGGGCCGGACGAGACCCCCACCGCCGCCGCCGGCCGCGCTCCGCGCTCGGCCCGGGATTTACCTGCTTCCCACGGCGAGAAGCTGGGATGCGCATGCGCCTTTTCCCGGCCGCACTGGCTGCGGAGCACGTTCTGTCGCGTGTGGGATTGTGGGTAGCCAAGTGGCCATTAATTTCGTTAGAATAAGCCGTTTGTGAATATAAACCCATATACTAATTTTTTTTTAAAAAATCTTACTGATTTTGGCTTTCATATTTCATTAATTTATTGTCCCTTGTCTTTAATGATAAAGAAATTATTCCCTCCACTTACTCGATGCTTAATGATAGTTAACACTAATGTAAGAATTCTTTTCACCTTTTTTTTTAAATGACAAGAATATCTCGATTTCTATACACCTAACTAATGTCCCTGTTTTGGCATCATTTTGGAGCCTTGGTGATAAATTCCCAATTCTCTGTGAATCTCATGAACGATGTCACTACAAGCAGTGCAGTAATCTGCCAGCATTGATTGGGAGCAGTGGGCTTGATTTTGTGTCATTAGTTGGATAAATGTCAAATCTCATGCAGAAGTCACAACTCATCGATGAGATTAAAATGATCTTATCTGAAATGCTGTCCTGTATCACCTATTAAGGGCTTTTGTAAACTCCTTTTACAGGATTTATTCAGAGGATTGTTATGTGGGAATCCCAAATTCAAACCTGTACAGTTCAGTTCACCAGCATCATAATATCAACAAATATAGAAGAAGAGCAGGACTGATTTACTTCTGAGGATAAATTACAAACCACCACGTAACCAGCAAGACAAGAGTTGTTCCACTGCATGAGTGATCAAGAACACCAAATCTGGGAAGACCTTTGGCCAGTCACACAGTCAGAGAAGATCGTTCACCAGGCACATCAAATTGAAACCATATGCTTTTTCTGCATCTGGGTAAGGTTTTAATGAACCGCCTTGGAGATAAACTTTATAAATTATTTTTCATTCTGAAGGAGGGAGCAGATATTTGTTTGATTAAAAATAATAGACAATGAGGGGCGTTGATGCCAAGTAGCAATTATTCATTCCAACTGGAAACTTTGTGTCTGAACTGAAGTTTACAGCTTTCTTTAGTTAAAATGTCTTTGTACGAGACCCATTGATCCAGGACCTTGCAAACACAACAGCACGTCTAAGACATTCTTCTCCTCCAAGTCCGCTCTCAAAGACCCACAATGTCATCTGATCTGATGAGACACCAGCCAGTTTTTTCCAGAAAGAAATCATTAACGTGTTCTGTGTGTGGGAAAGGATACAATGCTCCAACCAGCCTCATGGTACAGCAACACGTTCATTCAGGAGAGAGGCCGTTCACCTGCTCTGACTGCGGGAAGGAATTCACTCAGTCATCAGACTTGATGAAAGACCAGCAAGTTCCTACTGGGGAGAAACCTTTTATCTGCTCTGAGTGTGGGATGCGATTCACTTGGTTGTCCAGCCTGGTGACTCACCAGCGAGTTCACACCGGGGAGAGGCCATTTACTTGTTCCGAATGTGGGAAGGGATTCACTCAGTCATCCAGCTTTTGCACTCATCAGCAGGTTCACACTGGGGAGAGGCCGTTCACCTGTTCCGTGTGCGGGAAAAGGTTCAATCACCCATCTAACTTGCAGAGGCACCAGCGACTTCACACCGGGGAAAGGCCGTTCAGCTGCTCTGAGTGTGGGAAGGGATTCACTCAATCATCACATCTGCAGGAACACCGGCGGGTTCACACTGGAGAGAAGCCCTTCATCTGCTCTGAGTGTGGGAAGGGATTCACTCGGTCATCTCACCTTCAGGATCACCAGCGGGTTCACACCGGGGAAAAGCCATTCATCTGCTCTGAGTGTGGGAAGGGATTCACTCAGTCGTACAGCCTGATGATACACCAACGAATCCACACTGGTGAGAGGCCATTTGCCTGCTCTGAGTGTGGGCAGGCATTCAGCAGATCAGACAGCCTGTTGATACACCTGCAAGTTCATTCCGGGGAGAGGCCATTCATCTGCTCCCAGTGCGGGAAAGGATTTATTCAGTTATCGGACCTGAAGACACACCAACGGGTTCACACGGGGGAGAGGCCATTCATCTGCCCTGAGTGTGGAAAGGCATTCACTCAATCATCCAGCCTAAGGACACACCAGCGGGTTCACACCGGGGAGAGGCCGTTCACATGTTTCAGGTGCGGGAAGCGGTTCACCCAGTCGGCCGGCCTGTGGAAGCACCAGCGAGTCCACAAGTGACGGCAGGAGCTGGGTTCCCCAGCTGTTGCTCCTGATAATCATGTGGTGGGTTGGACTACACTCACTATCCCAGACTGTGTTCACTACCAAGCTAGAGTTTAATGTGATGACAGTGGTCGTTGTGGGAGGAGGGGTGATAGTCGAAAGGCTGGGATAGGAGAATGGAACCAGCAGCACAGTGGTAAATAATTCCTGTGTTTACAAGTCTAACTCTTTCTTAGTGGGATTTAATGTTCTGTGAGTTTTAAATTTGAAAGAGAAGATTAACTGAGGGATTAAGGGGTGTTGGGATTTTGGAATTGGGTCAAAGATCAGAATTGATGACAGAATGAAGGAGGCAGTGTGGGGTGGGGAGAGGAGGTCAATCACTGTATCGTTACTGCACTGGCGCAGGTCCTTCAAAGCCCGCTCTGCATCAACAATCCAGTCAGTCTTGTTCCCAACTCTTCCTTCGTCATCCTGCAGTTCTCCCATCTCGGAATCTGCTGTAAGCTTTTGAAAATTCCACCTCCCTTTGGGGCAGTGAGTTCCAGACTGAGACCACTCACTGCGTGAAATTGTTTCTCCCTGCACCGTCCCTGCCCAACCGTTTTACAGCAAACCCCCTGCTTCTCCTCCTTTCTACTAATGGCAACAGCTTCACTTTCTCCATTGTCTGGACACCTGGTGAGTAGTTTATAGAAAAGTACAGCATAGTACAGGCCCTTCAGCCCACATGGCTGTGCTGACCTTTTCACCTATCCCACCATCCATCTAATCCTTCCCTCTGGCACAGCCCTCCATTTTTCTTTCATCCATGTGCCTATCAGATGTATCAGTATTGCAGCGGAGTAAAGGGAATTACAGAGGCACGAGAGAGGAGTTGGCCAGAATGGATTGGAAAAGAACACTGGCAGGGATGACGGCAGAGCAACAATGGCTGGAATTTCTGGAAGCAATTCAGAAGGTACAGGATATATACGTCCCAAAGAGGAAGAAATATTTTAAAAGCAAGAAGAGGCATTCAAAAGGCAAAGGGAAGTCAAAACCAACATGAAAGCCAAAAAGAGGGTATACAATAGAACAGAAATTAGTGTGAAGTTTGGGGGCTGGGAAGCTTTTAAATACCAACAGAAGGCAACTAAAATGTCATTAAAAGGTAAGGATGGAATACGAAAGCCAATAATATTTAAAAAGATACCAAAACTTTTTTCAAATATATATAGAGTAAAATAGAGGTGAATGGATATCGGACTGCTGGAAAATGATGCTGAAGAGGTAGTAATGGGAGACAAGGAAATGGCAGGTGAACTGATTAAGGATGTGGTTTTGGAGTACTTAGAGACACATGATAAAATAGACCGTAGTCAGCATGGTTTCCTCAAGGGAAAATCTTGCCTGACAAATCGGTTGGAATTCTTTGAAGAAATAACAATCAGGGTAGACAAAGGAGAAATGGTTGATGTTGTGTACTTGGATTTTCAGAAGGCCTTTGACAAGGTGTCACACATGAGGCTGCTTAACGAACTATGAGCCCGTGGTATTACAGGGAACTTGCTAGCACGGATAAAGCAGTGGCTGATTGGCAGGAGGCAAAGAGTGGGAATGAAGGGAGCCTTCTCTAGTTTGGCCAGTGACTAGTGGTGTTCCACAGGGGTCTGTGTTGGGACTGATTCTTTTTTACATTAAATGTCAGGGATTTGGATGATGGAATTGATGGCTTGGTTGCAAAGTTTGCAGACGAAGTGAAGCTAGCTGGAGGGGCAGGTAGTTTTGAGCAAATAGGGAGGAGGAGAATGGGCAAAGAAGTGGTAGAAGGATACAGCGTTGAGAAGTGTACGGTCATGCACTTTGGTAGAAGAAATTAAAGGTTTGTCTATGTTCTAAGCAGAGAGGAAATGCAAAAATCTGAGACGCAGAGGGACTTGGGAGTCCTTGTGCAGGATTCCCTAAAGGTTAATTTGCAGGTTGAGTCGGTGGTGAGGAAGACAAATGCAATGTTAGCGTTCACTTCGAGAGGACTGGGATATAAAATCAAGGATGTAATGTTGATACTTTATAAAGTATTGTGAGCAGTTTTGGGCCCTTCATCTTACAAAGGATGTACTTAAACTGGAGAGGGTTCAAAGGAGGTTCATGAAAATTATTCTAGGATTAAACGGCTTGTCATGTGAAGAGTTTTTGATGGTGGGCCTGTATTCACTGGAATTTAGAAGAATTGAAACCTACCGATTGGTGAAAGGCCTTGATAGAGTGGATGTGGAGAGAATGTTTCCTATGGTGGGAGAGTCTAAGGCCAGAGGACACAGCCTCAGAATTGTGGGGGGGGGGGGCTTCCTTTTAGAATGGAGATGAGGAGTCATTTCTGTAGCCAGTGAGTGGTAGATCTGTGGAACTCGTTGCCTTAGACAGCTATGGAGGCCCTTTATGTCTATTTAAAGCACAGGTTGATCGATTCTTGATTTGTCAGGGCATGAAGGGATACAAGGAGAATGCAGGAGACTGCGGCTGAGAGGAAAATTGGATCAGCCGTAATGAAATGGCAGAGCGGACTCGATGAGCTAAATGATCTAATATAGCTCCTAAATTTTACTGTCTATCTGAGAGTCTCTTAAATGGGGTGTCTCGTGGATATTAATAGTCCTTGATGGAGTATTGTGTACAGTTCTGGTCACTGGATTATAGGGAAGATCTCAACAAAATAGAGAGAGTACAGAGACGATTTACTAGGATGTTACTGGGTTTCAGCACCTAAGTTACAGAGAAAGGTTGAACAAGTTAGGTCTTTATTCTTTGGAGCATAGAAGGTTGAGGGCAGACGATAGAGGTATTTAAAATAATGAGGGGGATAGATTGAGTTGACATGGATAGGCTTTTTCCATTGAGAGTAGGGGAGATTCAAACAAGAGGACATGAGTTGAGAGTCAGGGGGCAAAAGTTTAGGGGTAACGCAAGGGGGAACTTTTTTACTCAGAGAGTGGTAGCTGTGTGGAATGAGCTTTCAGTAGAAGTGGTAGAGGCAGGTTTGATACTGTCATTTTAAAAAATTGGATTGGTGTATGGACAGGAAAGGAATGGAGGGTTATGGGCTGAGTGCAGGTAGGTGGGACTAGGTGAGAGTAAGCGTTCGGTACGGACTAGAAGGGCCGTGATGGCCTGTTTCTGTGCTGTAATTGTTATATAGTTATATATATATATAGTGGAAGTGGAGAGGATGCTTCCAATACTGGGACAGTCTAGAACCAGAAGGCACTGCCTCAGATTAGAAGGAAATTCCTTTTGAATTGGGATGACGAGGAATTTCTTTACCTGGGGGGGGTGGGTGGTGAATCTGTGGAATTCATTGCTATAGGTGGGTGTGGAGGACTAATCATTTAAAGGAGGTCTATAGGCTATTTGGACACTTTTTTTTCAGGTGATCTTTCCTGTCCACCTGAGGGAATACAGGGCCTTCATTTTAATATCTCGACAAGGTTCCCTCTGAAAGTTCACTATTCTCCCAGAAGCTGGATTCTTGTGTATGAGTTTCAGGGACAGGAGAGGAAATCCGAACCTTGGGCTCCACGGGTCAGAGTGCAGCCGCGAAGACCCAGCTGACCAGAGGAATTAGAAATCTCTACTCCAACTTTCTCTCCCACCCTTATTGATGGCTTTTGGACCCTCCTCCATAGATGCTGCCTGACCTGCTTTGTCCCTGTGTTGCTCTGGACTTTCGATACTCATCCCTGTACTGCTCTTCAATGGAAAAACTGCCTGCCTGAGCCAAGTGTCAAACTTTGATTCGTCAGCCCAGAGTACCGGTGCCATTGTTCAATAGCGCGGTCCTTGTGTTTTTGTGCATCGGCGAGTCTCAGGGCTTTGTTTACACTTTGCAAGAACTGCTTTTTGGAAGCAACTCCTCCACGAAGATCCCTTTGGACAAGACTTCTCCGGACTTTGAAAGGGTGTACTTGGGCTCCAGTGGTTTCGGTGAGTTCAAAGCTGATAGGAGTGCTGGACTTCTCCCAGAAGGGATGTCAGTTTGGTGTATCTCTCATCTGCTGCACTCAGTTTCCACGGCCAGCCAGTGCATTTCTGGTTCGTAACCTTGCCCGCTACTTCGTGCTTCTTTGGACCGCACATCTTGGAAGCTCCTGCCTGGCATTAAATATCTGCTTGGGAGATCCTTGCTGATGCAGAACGACCACCTTGTGTCTTGTTGCTTTGCTCGCTCTTGCCAAGGTGTAAGAATTGATGATTTGAAGGTTCGACTGTCACATCTGGCACACCCTCAGCTTTTACTTCGGCCAGTTTGATTCCTTCTACACCTGTTTCTGTTTCAGTTAATCAGTTTACTTCATTTATCTCATGATGTCACTGACCTGTTTGTTTAATCATGCACTGGTCCAGAAACCTACAAAGTATTCACTTTTATTTCAGAAATGATCTATTACCTAATATGTTACCTTTTTTAACAAAATACAAAAAAAACTCTATAAATTTCTTTTTGGAAAATAAATGTTCGGAAATTTGAAATTTGTTATTTTCTACTGACACAGTGTTGAAGAAAACAAAAAATAAATATGCAAAACAAAATTTATATAAGAAATTGAGGGTGCCTGAGACTTTTGCACAGTACTGCAGTAATTTTATGTATTGCATTTAAAGAGCAAACACGAGGAAATCTGCAGATGCTGGAAATTCAAACAACATACACAAAATGCTGGTGGAACACAGCAGGCCAGGCAGCATCTACAGGAAGAAGCACTGTCAACGTTTCGGGCCAAGACCCTTCATAAGGACTAACTGAAAGGAAAGATAGTAAGACCTTCTCCAGCTCTGTATCACTTTCACCAATCACCTTCCCAGCTCTTGAAAAAAAATCACACCCTCTTTAAAAGTAGGAGGGGGAGAGGGAAATGCGAAATGATAGAAGACCGTAGGGGGTGGGATGAAGCTAAGAGCTGGAAAGGTGATTGGCAAAAGTGAAACAGAGCTGGAGAAGGTCTTATTATCTTTCCTTTCAGTTAGGCCTGACAAAGGGTCTCGGCCCGAAACGTCGACAGTGCTTCTCCCTATAGATGCTGCCTGGCCTGCTGTGTTCCACCAGCATTTTGTGTGTGTTGTTGTTAATGTCGACAGTGCTTCTCCCTACAGATGCTGCCTGGCCTGCTGTGTTCCACCAGCATTTTGTGCGTGTTGTTGTTAATGTCGACAGTGCTTCTCCCTGTAGATGCTGCCTGGCCTGCTGTGTTCCACCAGCATTTTGTGTGTGTTGTTTAATGTATTGCATTGTACTGTTGCTGCAAAAAGCAAAATTCATGACATGATGATAAACCTGATTCTGATATGGGTCTCTGTTGTAGACTGAGAGTGGGAAGGGGGCAGGGAGAGGGGAATCACGGTTGGGAAAAGGGGAAGGGAGAGGGAAGTACCAGAGGGACATTCTGTAATGATCAATAAACCAATTGTTTGGAATCAAATGACCTTGCCTGGTATCTCCGGGCTGGGTGTATCTGTACACATCCCACCCCCTGCCCCTGGCACCCCTTGTCTGCCACCTGTCCCACACTCCTGTGCCATGCCACCCTCACCAGTCCCCAACATTCTTTGCTCCCATCAGATTTATAAACTCGCTTTCCGCTCCATGTTGACAAACACTATGCAAAAAGTCTTAGGCACATATACATTGTTATGGTGCCCAAGAGTTTTGTGCAATATTGTACACCAGACTAGTCAGAGTCAAATACGATCATACCCTCAGTTCTAATCAACATCTTCCAAAACTGGGGCCTCCGTACCTCCCTCGGCAACTTGACCTCCTCATACAGTCTGTGCAGATTGAAAACACCACCTCCTCCTCGCTGACATTCAACACTGGCGCATGTCAATGATGTGTGCCCAGCCCACTGTTCTGTTCTCTCTACACCCACGATTGGCTCAGCTCAAATGCCATCGTTAAGTTTCTGATACAACCTTTATTGGCAGACGGTGATGAGGAGGCGTGCAGGAGCAAGGTAGGTCAGCTGGTGGAGTGGTGTCGCAGCAACAACTTTGCAATCAACGTCAGTAAGAATTCACTGTGGGCTTCAGAAAGGGAGCAGTCTAGGGAACACACACCAATCCTCATTGAGGGATCGGAAGTGGAAAGAGTGAGTAGTTGCAAGTTGCTGGGGTGGACATCTCTGAGGGCCTACCCCGGGTGCAATATACTGATGCAATTACAAACGCATGGCAGCTGCTGCTCTATTTCATTAAGATTTTTGAAGAGATTTGGTAGGTCACAAAAAAAACACTCGCAATTTTCTATATATACACACCATGAGGAGCATTTCAACTAGTACGGAGATCGGAAGACACTGCAGAAAGTTGTAAACTCAGTCAGCGCCTTCATAATATCGAGGACACCTTTTGAAGACAGCAGTAGGGTCCCTCATCACCCTCTTCTCATTGCTTCCATCAGGGAGGAGGTACAGGAGTGTGAAGACACACGCTTGATGATTCAGGAACAGTTTCTTCCCCTCTGCCATCAGGGAGGAGGTACAGGAGTGTGAAGACACACCCTCGATGATTCAGGAACAGTTTCCCCTCTGCCATCAGGGAGGAGGTACAGGAGTGTGAAGACACACCCTCGATGATTCAGGAACAGTTTCCCCTCTGCCATCAGGGAGGAGGTACAGGAGCCTGAAGACACACCCTCGATGATTCAGGAACAGTTTCTCCTCTGCCATCAGGGAGGAGGTACAGGAGCCTGAAGACACACACTCAGCGATTCAGGAACAGCTTCTTCCCCTCCGCCATCAGGGAGGAGGTACAGGAGCCTGAAGGCACACACTCAGCAATTCAGGAACAGCCTCTTCCCCTCTGCCATCAGGGAGGAGGTACAGGAGCCTGAAGACACACCCTCGATGATTCAGGAACAGCCTCTTCCCCTCCGCCATCAGATTTCTGAATGGACAATGACTTTTCCCCTCTTTTTGCACTACTTATTTAACTCTTTAATATATACATCTTACTGTAATTTATAGTTTATTATGCATTGCATTGTACTGCTGCCGCCAAACACCACATTTCACAAAATATGTCAATGATATTAAACCTGATTCTGAATTACTTGACGTGGATTCCCTCGCACAGCAGCAGAAACAACTCGAGCGGGCCTCAGAACGGTTTACAACGGCGGTAATAACTGCGGGATCGACGCGTTAAATTAAAAATAGGCGTCGCCAGCTGTAAGACATCTCAGGCCGCGAAAGAAGCCATCTGAAAACCTGCATGGGGCGAGGAGGCCCGGTCGAAGCAGAGAGCTAACGAAGGTGTAGAATGTTTTTGCGCTCTGCGGGGATGGAAGAGGTGAGGAAGGCCCCTTTGGAAATGGGAGGCGAAGAGAAGGTGTGGGTGAGAGTGAGTGATCCCTCAGAGGAGGGGGTGGCAGAATCAGGTCTACTGTCGTGAAATTTGTTGTTTTGCAGCAGTAATGCAGTGTGATGTGTATTAATTCTGTAGGTATATTATTATGTTGTTTGTGCTGCATTGCATCCCGGGAATCAATCATTTCGTTTTCCTTTACACTCGTGTATTGAAAAATGACAATCAACAGTATTGAATTTTGATAATAACCCTGATGTTTGATTCTGACCTTCCACGCAATTTCGTGTGATCCAGAAATCCCTCAGCCTCAGAGTTCAATTTCATCCTCTGGTGGTTTCCGAGCATTCGCAATGCGAGCCAGGAGCACAACGAGTTTCGTCCCCTCCCCGGGCAGAGCAGGAGCGGTCCCGGGACGGGGCAGAGCCGGTGTGGTCAAAGGAAACAACGCGGGCGTCAAACTGGCAACAGTACACTGGAATGCAGAAATTTCCTTTACCTACAATAAATATAGTGCAAAATAGATGATGAGGTAAATGAGTTCGAAATCTGATAGCGGGCAGAAGGAAGCTGTCTCTAAATCTCCTGTGAAATCTCTCGCTTAATCTTCAACGAGACTGATTTTATTGTTTTCCATTCCCTTCGTCGTGAATTTGGTGGTAAATCATCTCCAGGCTTCCGAAGCTCCCAAAATGTCAGTATTGGCCCAGGTTATTTACTCTTTGTAACCAGTGACATTGCCCCGCTTGGTGAGGCGCTGTTGCATATCAAAGCCACCAGGTGTCGCTGCAGAGTCACAACCGGTTCTGCCGATGCTGGAAATCCTGAGCAACTCTCACAAAATGCCGGAGGAACTCAGAAAGTTGGGCAGCACTTATGAAGGGCAGCAAACGTTCAACGTGACCCTTCATCAGGACCGGAGTGGAAGTGGGCAGAAAACAGAATAAAAAGGTAGGGTAGGGGCGGGGGCGAGGCCGTTCGGAAGGAGTAATAGTGCATAAGAGTAAGGAGGTGTTGATGAGGCTCTATGGGGCACTGGTGAGACCTCATTTGGAATAAATACTGTGTGCAGTTTTGGGCTCCCATCTTAGAAGGGATGTGCTGATGTTGAAGGGAGTTCAGAGAAGATTTACGAGGATGATTCCTGGAATGCAGGGGCTAACATATGAGGAGCATTTGTCGACTCTTGGACTGTATTCATTAGAGTATAGGAGAATGAGAGGGGATTTAAAGAAACATTTCGAATGTTGAAAGGATTGGACAGAGTAGATGTGGAGAGGCTGTTTCCCTTGGTGGGTGAGTCCAGGACAAGAGGCCACAGTCTTGAGAGGGTACCCATTCAAAAAAGAGATGAGAATTTTTTTCAGCCAGAGGGTCGTGGATTTATGGAATTCGTTGCCACATACAGCTGTGGAGGCCCGATCATTGAGGGTGTTTAAGGAGGAGATTGATAGGTATCTAATTAGTCAGAGTATCAAGGGATGTGGGAAAAAAAGCCGGAAATTGGAACTAGATAGGAGAAGAGTTTAGCTCATGGTGGAGTAGCGGAGCAGACTCGATGGGCCGAATGGCCTACTTGTGCTGCTTTGTCTTGTCTTGCGAGTACAAGCTGGCAGGTGATACCAGACGAAGGGTAAGGTAGCCATGTGGTAAGAGGCTAGCAGGGAAAAGGTGGGAGAGTTAGAAACATAGAAAACTACAGCACAATACAGGCCCTTCAGCCCACAAAGCTGTGCCGAACGTGCTTAACTCAGAAATTACCTCGGGTTACCCATAGCCCTCTATTTTTCTAAGCTCCATGTATCTATCCAGGAGCCTCTTAAAAGAGATGAAGAAGGAGGAATCTGATAGGAAACGACAGTGGATCATAGAAGAAAGAGAGGAATGCCAGAAGGAGGCACGTGAACAGAAGGTGAAGTCGAGGGAGATGATGAGCGGCTTCACCTAGTCTTACACTCCCCCTCCCTCACCTCCCTATTCTGACTTCTGCCCCCTTCCTCGAAGAGTTTTGGCCCAACACGATGTCTGTTTATTCCCTTCCACGGATGTTGCCTGACCTGCTGAGCTCCTCTGGTATTTTGTGCATGTTGCTTAAGGTGTTACTGCAGACACTTAGGCACAATAAGCTTGAATGAGAACCATGTGGAGTGTCTTGGGAGAACTTTACTGTGCCCGAATCATCAGGTTCTGATGGAGAACAAAATACAGAGCATGTGTCAGTGTGTTGTAAATGGTTCGACATTTATCATTTGAAAACTATTTAAACTCTTCTCAGAGACATTGATATCCACTGACAACAAACTGAGGTGCCAGAGTCTTTGGGAATCGCACGGCTGCGGGAGGAAGGTGTGAGCACCAGATCAAGCAAGACCCAGCTCGGTAAATCGAGGCCTCAGCTGGTCCAGTCAATGTTCGCGAGGTCTTTTGGGGAAGCATTGGCAGATGCAATCCACCACTGGGGTCTGTTTGACCAGCAGTGTTCTGCGGGGATCTGTTCTGTGACGCCCGCTCTTTGTAATTTTCACCAATGACTTGGATGAGGAAGGCAGGTTAATAGATTTGAATTTGAAGGCAGAATACAGGGTTAATTCAAAGTACATTTTATACAAAGTACATAACAGCAGAATTCTTAGCAGTGTGGAGGAACAGAGTGATCTTGGGGAAGACATCCATTGATTCTTCGAAGTTGCCAAGTAACCTTGGTGATAAGGCAGCGTATGATGAGTTGGCCTTGGTCAGTCAGGGGAATTAGTTCAAGCCCATGAAACTCTGATTAGCTCAAGCCTATAAAGTTCTGAGCAGACCACACACTTGGAGGGTTGTGTTCATTTCCCATTAAAGGAAGGATGTGGAAACTTTAGAGGGGATGCAGAGAATTATCAGGATGCTCCCTGGATTAGAGAGCATGTCCTATGAGGACAAGTAGAGTGGGCTAAATCTTTTCTCTGTAGCAAAAGAGGGCGAGAGGCGACTTGATAAGATACATTAGGTTGAGTGGAGAGCCAGATACTTTTTCCCAGGACAGAACTGAGTGATGCAAGACAGCATAATTTTAAGGTATTTGGAGGTAAGTATCAGAAGGTGTTAGAAGGTGCTTTTTTTACATAGAGAGTAATGGGTGTGTGGAATGCCCTAGTAGGGGTGGTGGTAAAGGCAGATAGATTAGGGACATTTGAGAAATACTTAGGCAAATGGATAATAGAAAAACAGGGCTATGAATGAAGGAAGGGTTTGGTCTGATTTTACGGTAGGTTGGAGGGTCAGTATAACATCATGGGCTGAAGGGCCTGTACTGTATTCTATGCTCTGTTTACCGTCCTGTCAGTGAGCAATGTTCCTGGACCCCGTGATCCCTCAGTGCACCAATGCCGTTCAGGACTCTGCCAACAACAGTATATGTTCCCTTTGCATCTGATCTCCCAAAATGCAACACGTAACTCTTGTCCAGATTAAAATCCGTCTCCCAATCCTTCACTCAATCTCCAACTGATCCGTATAATGCTGTTATTATTTTGGGACCCTTCCTCACGGTCCACAACTCCACCAATCACACTTACTCTGAGGAATCTCTTTTTTAACTCACTCAAATGTTACTGTATCCTTTCTTGCTTAATCATGGCCTCACTAACACCCTGTAACACACATTCCCATTTCTAAACAAACTCCTGTACAATAAATCTCTTTTAACCACTTGCAGCACCTGTCTATCAACCCATTTGTGACTCACAGACCAGGACACCGAAATCCCCTCGTACTCATTCAGTTGCAGCCACTTTCTACATAGAAAACCTGCTGTTCATTCCTCTTACCGAGGTCCAGCACCTCCCACTTCCCACATTGAATCTAATTGGTCAGGTTTTCACCTCTCACTGTTTCAGGGTCACAGTACAGTCACCACAACTTGCCTTTCACCCTCCCGAGGTACCCACTTCCTTCTTGACCCACCCCAGCCCCTATCACCCTGTTTCAATCCCAATTTGGCACACACAATGGCCCTGCACCCATTGTCCCTCTCTGCTCACTCCCCCTCCCTTATTAGATTCCATTCTCCACCTCCCTTTTCTGTCAGATCCTGTCATCTGCCACCTTTTGTTCCCTCCAGCTTCCCAGCCTCCATCGCCATTTCCACTCTTCATTTGTCCAACCGGCAACTCTTACTCCATCTCTGCCCCTCACATCACTATCTCCCTCCGACCAATGAAAGGGCTTAACCCGAAATGTTGACTGTCCAAAAAAAAAGGAGGGGGGGGGGGAGTAGAATTGCTGGTCAGGGATAGTATCACGGTTATAGAAAGGGAGGACGCTGCAGAAGGAGTGTCCACGGAGTCAGTCTGGGTGGAAGTCAGAAATAGGAAGGGATCAATCACTGTGCTGGGAGTAGTCTATTGGCCCCCAAATAGCCCTCGGGACACCGAGGAGCAGATAAGCAGGCAAATTTTAGAATGGTGCACAAAATACAGGGTAGTACAGGGTTATGGGTGATTTCAACTTCCCTCATACTGACTGGCAACTCCTGAGTGCAAGGGGGATAGATGGGGCTGAATTTGTCAGGTGTGTTCAAGAAGGATTCCTGACACAGTATGTGGACCTACCGACAAGAGGAGAGGCTATACTGGATCTAGTTCTGGGTAATGAACCTGGTCAGGTGACAGACCTCTTGGTGGGGGAACATTTTGGTGAGAGTGACCACAACTCCCTTAGCTTCAACATAGCTATGGAAAGGGATAAAATCAGACAAAATGGTAAAGCGCTTAACTGGGGAAGGGCTAACTTTGAAGGGATGAGGCAGGAACTAGTGAGAGTAAATTGGAAACAGATGTTCAAAGGGGAAAGCACAGAAGTAATGTGGGAAAAGTTTAGGGACCACTTGAGTTGGGTTCAGGATAGGTTTGTCCCACTGAGGCAAGGAAAAAATGGTAGAAAAAGGGAACCGTGGCTGATGAAACACGTGAGGCAACTTGTCAAGAGGAAAAACAAAGCATATGTTAGAAATAAGAAGCAGGAAGTAGGAGGGGCTTATGATAAATACAGGGTAGCCAGGAAGGAGCTAAAGAAAGGACTTAGGAGAGCTCAAAGGGGGCATGAGAAGGTCTTGGCATGTAGGATTAAGGAGAACCCCAAGGCATTCTATGCATATATGAAGAATAGGAGGATGACGAGAACGAAGGTGGGACCGCTAAAGGATAAAGAGGGCAACATGTACCTGGAGGCAGAGGAGGTTGGGGAGGTCCTAAATAAATACTTTGCTTCAGTATTCACAAGTGAAAAGGATCTTGATCAGGATGAGGTTGAAATTGAGCAGGCCTGTGTGCTGGACAATGTGGAGATTAAGCAAGAAGTGCTGGATCTTCTTAAAAACATTAAGATTGATAAATCCCTTGGGCCAGATATGATACACCCCAGGTTGTTGTGGGAATTGAGAGAAGAGATCGCAGGAGCATTAGCCATGATCTTTGAATCCTCTTTGGCTGCAGGGGAAGTGCCAGAGGACTGGAGAATGGCAAATGTAGTTCCCTTGTTCAAAAAAGGTGATAGGGAGAAACCTGGGAACTATAGACCAGTGAGTCTTATGTCGGTGGTATGCAAATTATTGGAAAGGACTCTTAAGGACAGGATCTATGAGCATTTGGAGAAGTACAGTCTATTCATGGATAGTCAACATGGCTTTGTGAAGGGAAGATCATGTCTCACGAGCCTGATTGAGTTTTTTGAAGAGGTAACAAAAGAAATTGATGAGGGTAGGGCAGTGGATGTGGTCTACATGGACTTTAGCAAAGCATTTGACAAGGTCCCTCATGAGAGACTCGTCCAGAAAGTCATGAGGCATGGGATACGTGGAACCTTGGCTGTTTGGTTAAAAAATTGGCTTAAAGGAAGAAAGCAGAGTGTAGTTGTGGAAGGAAAGTATTCTGCCTGGAGGTCGGTGACTAGTGGAGTGCCGCAGGGATCTGTCCTGGGACCCCTGCTATTTGTGATTTTTATAAATGACCTGGATGTAGAGGCGGAAGAATGGGTGAGTAAGTTTGCAGATGACACGAAGATTGGAGGAGTTGTGGATGGAGCTGTAGATGGTCAGAGGTTACAAGAGGATATAGACAGGCTGCAGAGTTGGGCAGAAAAGTAGCAGATGGAGTTCAATCTGGATAAGTGTGAGGTGATGCATTTTGGAAGGACAAACCAGAAGACTGAGTACAGGATTAATGGTCAGTTACTTAAGTGTGTGGATGAACAAAGGGACCTTGGGGTTCAAATCCATACATCCCTCAAGGTCGCTGCACAGGTTGATAGGGTAGTTAAGAAGGCCTATGGGATGCTAGGCTTCATTAACAGGGAGATTGAGTTCAAGAGTAGAGAGGTCATGTTGCAACTCTACAAATCTCTGGTGAGACCGCACTTAAGAGTATTGTGTTCAATTCTGGTCACCTCATTATAGGAAGGATGTGGAAGCTGTGGAGAGGGTGCAGAGGAGATTTACCAGGATGTTGCCTGGATTGGAGAACAAGTCATATGAAGCAAGGTTAGCAGAGCTGGGACTTTTCTCTTTGGAGCATAGAAGAATGAGAGGGGACTTGATAGAGGTCTACAAGATTATGAGAGGCATAGGTAGGGTGGATAGTCAGTACCTGTTTCCCAGGGCACCATTCGCAAACACCAGAGGGCATATGTACAAAATTAAGGGAGGGAAGTTTAGGGGAGACATCAGGGGTAAGTTTTTTTTACACAGAGGGTTGTGAGTGCCTGGAATGACTTGCCAGGGATGGTGGTGGAGGCTAAAACATTAGGGGTACTTAAGAGCCTCTTGGACAGGCACATGGATGAAAGAAAAATAGAGGGTTATGGGGTAGTGTGGGTTTAGTACTTTTTTTAAAGGATTATATGGGTTGGCACAACATGGAGGGCTGAAGGGCCTGTACTGTGCCGTAGTGTTCTATGGTTCATTTCCTCCACACCGAGCCCCTCCAGCATCTTGTATGGACATAGAACATGGAGCAGACCAGCACTGTACAGGTGCCTCAACCCATGATGTTGCCCTTCAACCTATTCTCATGCAAGTGAAGCTGTGAAGGACCCCTCCCCCCAGTGCTCCCGCACACAGGGGAATCGTGTGTCAACAGTGTGAATTTGTTGGTCTGAATGAATCTCGTCCCATGAACGGAGCGGGTGAACAGACAATCACTGCTCCAAGTGTGTGGATGGATTCACAGATTCTTCCATTCCCCAGAGACCCCAGGGCATTGACGGTGAGGTCAGGCCATTCACCTATCTTGAATGTGGCGCCCTCCTGAAACCCCAGTGAGTTCACACTGGGGAGAAGGTTTACATGTGTCCTGTGGAATAGTTCAACGCCTTGTCTCTGCGATGTCAGAAAGACACTGGATTCACAGTTATTGCTGCTGCTCATTGCACCGATCACCGGCACAGCTGGGGTTTGCTCTGCTGAGATTCCACAGAGGTTGGAATTCTTGAGCACACACATAACATTCCAGAGGAACTCCGCAAGTCAGGCAGTGTCTTCATCAGGACTGTTTGAAACTTTCTTATCTCTCGAACCCTTACTGTCTCCCCACTACAAAATCAGAATCAGACTTTTTACCACTGACTTATATGAAGTGACACTTGTTTAGTGACAGCTATACTGTGCAAAGACATAAAATAATCATAAATCACAAAATAAATCAATAGTATAAAAGAAGAATAGTGAGTTCATCAGTTCACAGACCTTTCAGGAAACTGATGGTGGAGGAGAAGCTGTTCCTAAAGAATTGTGTGGGTCTTCATCCTTCTAGAACTCCCCCCGATGGCAGTAATGAGAAGAGGGCATGACCCTGGCAAAGGTCCTTGGTGATGGATGCTGCCTTCTTGAGGCTGCCCTTGCTCGGCTCAGTGGGGACCATGCTGAGAACAACAATAACCCCTTCATTTCTGGAATCATCCTCGTGAGCCTCCCCTGGATTCTCACCAATGACAACACATTCTTTCTGAGATATGGGGCCCAAAACTGTTGACAATACTCCAAGTGTGGCCTTGGCCTGACTAGTATCTTGTAAAGCCTCAGCAATATCTCCTCCTGTGAGTCTTGCGTGAAGACTTCCAAGTCCCTCTGCATGTTTCATTTTCTCTCCTTTTAGATAACAGTCCGCGCTTTTGTTCCCTTTACTAAAATGCATTATCATGCATTTCCCAACACTGTATTCCATCTACCACTATTTTGCCCATTCTTCCAATTTGTCTATGTCATGCTACAATCATGTTGTTTCCTCAGCACTACCCACCCCTCCACCTATCTTCATATCACCCACAAACTTTGCCACAAAGCCATCAATTGCCGAATCATTGACAAGCAATGTGAAAAGTGCTCGTCAACTACTGACCCCTGAGAAATACTGGCATCCAACCAGAAAAGGTCCCATTTATTCTCACTCGCTACCCTGCCCGTCAGCCATTCCTCTCTCCAACTTCCCTTGTTAACCCAGTTGCCTACCCCTGGCATTTGAAAACAACTTCTTACGTGGGACATACCTATTCTGCACCTTGTGAACTATTCCCAGAAACATCAGCCATCTCAGTTCTGCTGTCATCCCCACCAGTCTCCTCCTCCAGTCCACCTGGCCGAGCTCCTCTCTCACGCCTCTGTAATTCCCATTATTCATTGCGATACTGATACATGTGACTTGTGCATATCCCTCTCAAACTGCAGTATGAATTCAATCATATTATGATCACTGTCACCTAAGGGTTCCTTTATATTAAACTCCCTAATAAGTTATAATAGTTATGTTATAATAATAATAATAATGTTATAAGTATTCCCTAATAGGTTATTATAGAGCATCCAGTCTAAGATAGACTTACCCCGAGTAGGCTCAAGCACAAGCTGCTCTAGAAAGCCATTTCACAAGCATTCAACAAATTCCTGCTCTTGCAATCTGATGCCAACCTGATTTTCCCAATCCCCTTGCATATTGAAGTCTCCCATTACAATTGTGACATTACCCTTATCACAAGCCTTTTCCACCTCCCTTTGCTACCATGTTGGCTACTATTTGAAGGCCTTTTCCACCTCCCATAATGGTTTTTCCCCCTTGCAGTTTCTTAACTCCACCCACAAAGATTCAACATTTTCTGACACTATTTTTACCTCTTTCTAAGGATGTGCCTTCCTGCCTGTCCTTTTATACAAAGTATATCCTTTAATGTTAAGCTCCCAACCATGGCGTTCTTTCAGTCACGATTCAGTGATGCCCACAACGTCATTCCAACCAATCTGCGATTGCGCCACAAGTTCAGCCACCTTATTCCGAATGCTAATCGCATTCACACCTGCATTCTCCGCCTTTTTGAATTTTGCCTCTGTTACAATTTAACTCTTTGTTGCCTGCATTTGTACCCAGTCATTGGCCTGTCCTTCCTTACATTCACGTTACATCCATCATCTACTTGTAAACCTGCTGGCTCACCCTCAGCTCTATCGTGCTGGTTCCCACCCCCCTGCCATATCAGTTTAAACCACTCCCACCAGCTCGAGTAAACCAGCCCATGAGAATATTGGTCCCCCTCAGATTCAAGTACAACCCATCCATTTTGTTCAGATCACACCTGCCACAGAAGAGGTCCCAATTATCCAGAAATCTGAATCCTTGGCCCCTGCTAAAATTCTTCAGTCATGCATTACTCTGCCACTTCAGTCTATTCCTATCCTCACTATCACACGGCACAGACAGTAATCCCAGGATTACTACCTTTGAGGCCCTGTTTCTCAGCTTGCTCCCTAAATCCCTGTATTCTGTTTTCAGGACACACTCCCTTTTTCTACCCATGTCACTGGTACCAATATGTACCACGGCTTCTGGCTGCTCACCCTCCTTTTCAGGATATTGTGGATGTGTTCAGAAACATTATAGACCCTGGCACCTGGGAGGCAAACTGCTGTTAGTGTTTCTTTCTTTGCATCCACAGAATCACCTATAGGTCCCCCTAACTACAGAATCTCCTTTTACTGCTGCTGTCCTCTTCAGTTCCCAACCCTTCTGAGTCACGGGGCCAGAGAAGGGTTGTGTTCACACACCAGTGGGTCACTGCAATACAAAGATATGAAATGGAGAAATCTCCTCAGGTTGGTGTGAAGTCTGAGAGCAGGGAGAGGGCCCATTGCTGAGGATGTCCCAGTGTGGCTCTAGCTGGTGGATTGTCCTGTCTCTGACCGTACATTCTCTGTATTACTGAATGGAACAGGGGCAGAAACCAGATAGAGACCAACACAGTCCATGAATAACAGCAGGGAATCTGCCCAGCATCATGGATGAGGGGTGTGAATAGGAAATGGGGGAGGAGATTGGCCCATCTGAGATTAGATTGTATTCACTGCATCTGTGAGCAGGACTTGGTCAGTGTGTACACAAGGGACTGTATGTGATGGGAGCAGGACTTGGTCAGTGTGTACACAAGGGACTGTATGTGATGGGAGCAGGACTTGGTCAGTGTGTACACAAGGGACTGTATGTGATGGGAGCAGGACTTGGTCAGTGTGTACACAAGGGACTGTATCAGATGGGAGCAGGACTTGGTCAGTGTGTACACAAGGGACTGTATCAGATGGGAGCAGGACTTGGTCAGTGTGTACACAAGGGACTGTATGTGATGGGAGCAGGACTTGGTCAGTGTGTACACAAGGGACTGTATCAGTTGGGAGCAGGACTTGGTCAGTGTGTACACAAGGGACTGTATGTGATGGGAGCAGGACTTGGTCAGTGTGTACACAAGGGACTGTATGTGATGGGAGCAGGACTTGGTCAGTGTGTACACAAGGGACTGTATGTGATGGGAGCAGGACTTGGTCAGTGTGTACACAAGGGACTGTATGTGATGGGAGCAGGACTTGGTCAGTGTGTACACAAGGGACTGTATGTGATGGGAGCAGGACTTGGTCAGTGTGTACACAAGGGACTGTATGTGATGGGAGCAGGACTTGGTCAGTGTGTACACAAGGGACTGTATCAGATGGGAGCAGGACACAGCTCACCTGTACGTTACTACTATAACCACTCCACTGGCTCAGCAGAGGGTGTACTTCCTGCAGCAGTTGGTAAAACTCCATGTCCCCCAGAACATTCTGGTGTAATTCCACACTGGCATCATAGAGAGCATCCTCTCATCAGCCACTGCACTCTGGTTTGTTGAAGCAACCCTCTAATGATATACGAAAACTACAGCGAATAGTCACGTCAGCAGAAGAGGTGATGACTGCAATGGGCTTGTGTGAGTCCAGGACGAAGAAGCAGCAAGACGAATCATTGTGGACACTACCCATCCTGAAAACTGCCTTTCCCAAAAACTTCCATCTGGAAAGTATTATAAGGTTATTAAAACAAAAACTTCAAGCCAGCTGAAAAATTACTTTCCCCAGGCAGTTAATCTGATCAACATTCTAGTTATCCCACCCCCCATCTATTACCTCAGTCACTTCCCTGCACTGTAAACATATTAAAACAGTTTTTATAAACATGTCTACATTGTAAATACACGATGGATTTATGTACATTTTATTCCATATTCATAATTTAACCTCTAACTTTACTTTTATATAATCTTTATAATTATTGATTTTTTTTTTTGCATATTGCAGCCTGACCAGCCTGCCACAGCAAATTCCCTATACATGTAGATGTACTTGGTGAATAAAGTTGATCCTTAATCCTTTCTACCTCTGAACTAAATACTGGGCTGAAGGAAAAGGAGAGATCTTTCCTAGATTTACTAAGCTTCATTATCACTCAGCCTCACTTATTAAAGCTTCTGCACTTTGACCTCAAGCCACACACGCTCTCTGAATTGACATGGTTAACTGGTGTTGTGCTTGCAAGCCCAATCAAATCCTCCGCGGTGCCAGGGTCTAGCGATGTTTCTGAATGCATTCACAACACCCTGAAATGGGAAGCTGAGCAGCCAGAAGCTGTGGTACATATTGGGACCAACAACATGGGTAGAAAAGGGAGGAAGTCCTGAAAACAGAATACAGGGAAATAGGAAGGAAGTTGAAAAACAGGACCTCAAGGGTAGTAATCTCGGGATTGCTGCCGGTGCCCTGTGACAGTGAGAATCGGAACAAAATGAGGGGGCAGAGAAATGCGTGGCTGAAGATTTGGAGCAGGGGGCAGGGATTCAGATTTCTGGATCATTGGGACCTCTTCTGGGGCAGGAGTGACCTGTACAAAAGGGACGGGTTGCACTTGGACCTGAGGGAGACCAATAAAGCAACCACTGTTAAAATTAGAAGCTTTATGGCTTCATGTCAAAAAGCACTCAACTTACCAAGAAACTTACTGGTTCACACACCAAAGTTTATTTTTGTTTATATTTATTTAGAGATAAAGCATGGTAATAGGTCCTTCCAGCTCAATGAGCCCATGTCACCTAGTTACACCCGTGTGACCTATTAACCTACTAACCCATGCGTCTTTGAAATGTGGGAGGAAACCAGAGCACCTGGAGGAAACGCATGTGGTCGGCGGGGAGAAGACATAGAACAGTACAGCACAGAAACAGGCCGTTTGCCCCACAGTGTTGTGCCAAACCAGCTACAAAACAAATCAAAAGCACTCAAACACTGACCCCTCTTACCTACACCACGTCCACATTCCTCCATCTTCCTTATATCCGTGTGCCTATCTGAACATCTCTTAAAAGCCTCCAATGAATTTGCCTCTACTCAGGCATCCACCACTCTCTGAGAAAAACAACTTCCCCCCTTTCATGCATGCCCTCTGGTATTTGACATTTACACCCTGAAAACAGATGCTACCTGTCTACTCTATTTATGCCTTTCACAATCTTATATAAACATCTATTAGATCTCCCCTCGGCCTTCACTGCTCCAGAGAAAACAACCCAAGTTTATCAAGCTTCTAATGATAGTACATTCCCTCTAAACCAGGCGACATCCTGGTGAACCTCTTCTGCACCCTCTCCAAAGCCTCAACATCCTTCCTATAGTGGGGCAACCAGAATTGCATGCAATATTTCAGAGTTTTATAAAGTTGCAACATTACTTCTTGACTTTTGAACTCAGTGGCTCAGCATTCCATAAGCCTTCTTAAACACCTATTAACCTAGGTCGGGGGTCGGCAACCCGCGGCTCCGGAGCCACATGTGGCTCTTTTACGTCTGTGCTGCGGCTCCCTGTTGCTTTGGGAAATAATTGGTTGTGGCGACCCTTTTCCTGGCACATCCGAACCGACTCACAATAAGATAGCCTACGGGGGTTTGCGAGCACAGAGCTTTGGAGCCTCTGCGCCATTGGGGGGGGGGGGGCAGGTTGAGGGAGGCTTAAAAGTGAGGCTGAAGATTTCGAATAAAGTTTTTTCCTTCGACTGCAGTTACCGACTCCGTGTCGTAATTTTAGCGCTGCGTGTAGCACACCGCTACATGGTCAGTATTTAATTAAAATGTATTTTATGTTAGTTTGTTAGTTTTTGAAATGTAAATCTAAATTTGAAGATTATGGTGATCTTGTACAATCTAAATAAGACGTTGTGGCGACCCATTTCCTGACACATCCGAACCGGCTCACAATTAGCCAGCGTTCAGGCTAAGGGAGATAGCCTACGGGGGTTTGTGAGTACGTGTCTTTTGCAGCATCCGCGCCCATGGGGGGCGGGTTGAGGGAGGCTTAAAAGCAAGGCTGTTTAGTTCGAATAAAGCTATCTTTGACTGCAGTTTACTGACTGCGTGTAGCAACAGCTACAACGTGTTTTTATCGCTGGCTGTCCAGAGGGAAGGTGCTGAAACGCTTTGTCGCGCGTCTGGAAGAAGTGAAAACTTCCCTGGGCAGCAAAGGGCTCAGCTTTCCTGAGCTGGAACAGCCAGAGTGGCTGGAAAAGCTACACTTCATGGTAGACATGACAGCGCACCTGAACACGCTGAACACAGCTCTTCAACGGGGTAAGGACGTACAGCCCTGCACATGTTGGAGGATGTTTTGGCATTCGAGCGCAAGTTGACGTTGCTTGCCAGAGATTTACAGAAAGGCACATTGTCTCACTTCCCCAATTTGAGAGAGTTCAAACAATGTCACGACATGATAAATTCGGAGTATTTACATTCTGCAATCATCGCAATGCAAACATCGTTTGGGAAACGCTTCTGTGAGTTCAGAGAGGAAAAAAACACATTATCCTTCCCGGTCACTCCCCTAAGCATCGATCCATCCCTACTGAATACGACTGCATTGTCAGGTGTGAGTCAACCTGAACAAGTATGATAAATATTTTAATTGCGTATTATTTTACGTATATTCATATGTTTTCATTGTTCAGTGAAATAGTCCTTTTATTTTTCAGGTTGACAGCTGGCTGAGGTTATTTTTGGTTTGCTGCTGGCGGCAAATTTAAGTTTGGCGTTTTTCATAAATACAAGAAGGACTCAAATAGACGTTGAGTATTTTACTTAAAAGTAACCTTCAACCCAACGTCTTTTTTTCGGAGTTCAAAATGTTTTTGTTGCATGCAGAAATGTAATTTCGTTTTCTCTGCAGGAGTTCATCAATTTCATAAATGCAACACATTATAGTTTGTTTATACATAGCATAAAGGCAAAACAAAACGTTGTATGCAGTGTTATTTCATTTTAAATGTCAAACGGGTTTTGCGGCTCCCAGTGTTTTCTTTTCTGTGGGAAACGGGTCCAAGTGGCTCTTTCAGTGGTAAAGGTTGCTGACCCCTGACCTAGGTAGTCAGTTTCAAGGAGCTATGAACTTGGATCCCAAAATCTCTCTGCTCAGGAACACTGTTAAGGCTCTTTCCCTTAACAGTGTACTGTCTCCTCGCATTTGCCCACCCAAAGTGCAACACCTCTCATGTATCTGCGTTAAACTCCATCTGCCGTCTCTCTGCCCATATCTGCAGCTGATCTATATCACACTGTATTCTTTGCCAGTCTTCCACACTGTCCACAACTCCACCAATCTTGGTATCATCCGCAAACTCACTTACCCACCCATGTACATGTTCATCCAGGTCATTTATACACTTGGCAAACGGCAGAGGTCCCAGCACAGATTACAGACCTCCAGCTGACAAGAGGAGCATTCCATCCTGACTACTCTCTGCTACGAAAAGCTTACTTCCTCTTGCCTGTGCCTCTGCCTGTTCACGCCACTCTATCACTGGCATGCTCTGACAATGGCCACCCCAACAGTGGCAGAGGTGAACCTGGACTGCTGGCACTGCAATACCGCTACACTACCATGCCAATTTAGTGAAGATTTTTAAATGCAAGTCAACTTAAGTACATTTCATCATTAAATATTCTATACAGAACATAATTCAATACTCTCCCCCGGCATGACACCTGATTGGACAGATGAGTGAATTTCCTACCATCTGCTCCAAGGACTCAGAGTGAGCGAATTGTTGGGTCCCATTGTGATTTATTTGGCGGGTCAGGAACTAGATGAATGACTGAATTCTTTCCCACACTTGAAGCAGACAAATGTCCTCCATGTACCTGACTGCAGTGAAACAGGCCTGTCTCCAGTGAGGATGTGCTGGTGTGCACTCAACGTACCAGATCATTAGAGGAAGGAGACGATGCTTTCACCACGACCAGGTGAAGTCCCGCCCATCCTGATCCACAGACCAGGTGAAGACCCGCCCATCCTGAGTCACAGACCAGGTGAAGTCCCGCCCATCCTGAGTCACAGACCAGGTGAAGTCCCGCCCACCCTGAGTCACAGACCAGGTGAAGACCCGCCCACCCTGAGTCACAGACCAGGTGAAGTCCCGCCCATCCTGAGTCACAGCCCAGGTGAAGTCCCGCCCACCCTGAGTCACAGACCAGGTGAAGTCCCGCCCATCCTGAGTCACAGACCAGGTGAAGTCCCGCCCACCCTGAGTCACAGACCAGGTGAAGTCCCGCCCATCCTGAGTCACAGACCAGGTGAAGTCCCGCCCATCCTGATCCACAGACCAGGTGAAGACCCGCCCATCCTGAGTCACAGACCAGGTGAAGTCCCGCCCATCCTGAGTCACAGACCAGGTGAAGTCCCGCCCACCCTGAGTCACAGACCAGGTGAAGACCCGCCCACCCTGAGTCACAGACCAGGTGAAGTCCCGCCCACCCTGAGTCACAGACCAGGTGAAGTCCCGCCCATCCTGAGTCACAGACCAGGTGAAGTCCCGCCCACCCTGAGTCACAGACCAGGTGAAGTCCCGCCCATCCTGATCCACAGACCAGGTGAAGACCCGCCCATCCTGAGTCACAGACCAGGTGAAGTCCCGCCCATCCTGAGTCACAGACCAGGTGAAGTCCCGCCCACCCTGAGTCACAGACCAGGTGAAGACCCGCCCACCCTGAGTCACAGACCAGGTGAAGTCCCGCCCACCCTGAGTCACAGACCAGGTGAAGACCCGCCCACCCTGAGTCACAGACCAGGTGAAGTCCCGCCCATCCTGAGTCACAGACCAGGTGAAGTCCCGCCCACCCTGAGTCACAGACCAGGTGAAGTCCCGCCCACCCTGAGTCACAGACCAGGTGAAGTCCCGCCCACCCTGAGTCACAGACCAGGTGAAGACCCGCCCACCCTGAGTCACAGACCAGGTGAAGTCCCGCCCACCCTGAGTCACAGCCCAGGTGAAGTCCCGCCCATCCTGAGTCACAGACCAGGTGAAGTCCCGCCCACCCTGAGTCACAGACCAGGTGAAGTCCCGCCCACCCTGATCCGAAGACCAGGTAAAGTCCCGCCCACCCTGATCCACAGACCAGGTGAAGACCCGCCCACCCTGATCCGCAGACCAGGTGAAGTCCCGCCCACCCTGAGTCACAGACCAGGTGAAGTCCCGCCCACCCTGAGTCACAGACCAGGTGAAGTCCCGCCCACCCTGAGTCACAGACCAGGTGAAGTCCCGCCCACCCTGAGTCACAGACCAGGTGAAGTCCCGCCCACCCTGAGTCACAGACCAGGTGAAGTCCCGCCCACCCTGAGTCACAGACCAGGTGAAGTCCCGCCCACCCTGAGTCACAGACCAGGTGAAGACCCGCCCACCCTGAGTCACAGACCAGGTGAAGTCCCGCCCACCCTGAGTCACAGACCAGGTGAAGACCCGCCCACCCTGAGTCACAGACCAGGTGAAGACCCGCCCACCCTGAGTCACAGACCAGGTGAAGTCCCGCCCACCCTGAGTCACAGCCCAGGTGAAGTCCCGCCCACCCTGAGTCACAGACCAGGTGAAGTCCCGCCCACCCTGAGTCACAGCCCAGGTGAAGTCCCGCCCATCCTGAGTCACAGACCAGGTGAAGTCCCGCCCATCCTGAGTCACAGACCAGGTGAAGTCCCGCCCATCCTGAGTCACAGACCAGGTGAAGTCCCGCCCATCCTGAGTCACAGACCAGGTGAAGTCCCGCCCATCCTGAGTCACAGACCAGGTGAAGTCCCGCCCACCCTGAGTCACAGACCAGGTGAAGTCCCGCCCACCCTGATCCGCAGACCAGGTAAAGTCCCGCCCACCCTGATCCACAGACCAGGTGAAGACCCGCCCACCCTGATCCGCAGACCAGGTGAAGTCCCGCCCACCCTGAGTCACAGACCAGGTGAAGTCCCGCCCACCCTGAGTCACAGACCAGGTGAAGTCCCGCCCACCCTGAGTCACAGACCAGGTGAAGTCCCGCCCACCCTGAGTCACAGACCAGGTGAAGTCCCGCCCACCCTGAGTCACAGACCAGGTGAAGTCCCGCCCATCCTGATCCGCAGACCAGGTGAAGACCCGCCCACCCTGAGTCACAGACCAGGTGAAGTCCCGCCCACCCTGAGTCACAGACCAGGTGAAGACCCGCCCATCCTGATCCACAGACCAGGTGAAGTCCCGCCCATCCTGAGTCACAGACCAGGTGAAGTCCCGCCCATCCTGAGTCACAGACCAGGTGAAGTCCCGCCCACCCTGAGTCACAGACCAGGTGAAGACCCGCCCACCCTGAGTCACAGACCAGGTGAAGTCCCGCCCACCCTGAGTCACAGACCAGGTGAAGACCCGCCCACCCTGAGTCACAGCCCAGGTGAAGTCCCGCCCACCCTGAGTCACAGCCCAGGTGAAGTCCCGCCCAACCTGAGTCACAGACCAGGTGAAGTCCCGCCCACCCTGAGTCACAGACCATGTGAAGTCCCGCCCACCCTGATCCGCAGACCAGGTGAAGTCCCGCCCATCCTGAGTCACAGACCAGGTGTAGTCCCGCCCATCCTGAGTCACAGACCAGGTGAAGTCCCGCCCATCCTGAGTCACAGACCAGGTGAAGTCCCGCCCACCCTGATCCACAGACCAGGTGTAGTCCCGCCCATCCTGAGTCACAGACCAGGTGTAGTCCCGCCCATCCTGAGTCACAGGCCAGGTGAAGTCCCGCCCATCCTGATCCACAGACCAGGTGAAGTCCCGCCCACCCTGAGTCACAGACCAGGTGAAGTCCCGCCCACCCTGAGTCACAGACCAGGTGAAGTCCCGCCCACCCTGAGTCACAGACCAGGTGAAGTCCCGCCCATCCTGAGTCACGCTTCCACCTGGAATGGGGAACTGTTTCCTTCCCAAGGATTTACAACCCACACCGAAGTATCACTTTTATGAGGGAAGTAACTTGTACATTTTGCAAGGCTGCTGGGGAAGTTGAAGGTCCAATGTCTGTGAACCCAACTGCGAGTCCACTGGGGGCTGGAGGCCTATCCCAGGGTTAGAGGACTGTGTATGTTCCTGGGAGAGAGGAAAGGGGGAATTTGGCTGCTGTTCTTTTGTTGTGTTCAGTGTTGTTCTGCTGAGGAATGTGGGCGCACTGTGTTGGCACTGGAACATGTGTGCCTGCAGCTCACGCAAACGATGCATTCACCGTACATGCGACAGATCTCTGAAGAGCCCTCAATACCACACTGCCCTCATTGCTGGGGGAAGCTCCATTCAATGCAGGTTGGCACTTCTATTGTCCTGGATAATGGACTACCTGACTGGCTGACCACAGTTCATGTGGCTTCAGAGCTGTGTGTCAGACATGGCTATAAGCAGCATTGAGGCCCCACAGGGGGCTGTATTGGCTCCCTTTCCGTTTACCCTGTGTACCTTGGACCTTAGATACAACATTGAGTTGTGTGATTTGCAGAAATTCTCTGATGACTCAGCAATGGTCGGGTGTATAAAGGGAGGTCAAGAGGATGAACACAGGACCCTGGTGGAGGACTTTGTCAAACGGTGAATCATCTGCAGCTCAACATCAGTAAAGGAGGTGGTGATGGACTTTAGGAAGACCAAGCCTGCACTGCTCCCTGTTATTATCGATGGTGAGGACGTGGATGAGGTGAGGACCTACAGGTACCTGGGGTGCACCTGGATGACAGACTTGAGTGCAGCACCAATATAGATGCCATGTACAAGAAAGGCCAGAGTCACCTCTACTTCCTGAGGAGACCGAGGTCACCAATACAATGTTCTATGCAGTGGTGTGCTGGGGAAATGGCCTTCACATGGGTGATGCCAGCAAGCTCAATAAACTGATTAGAGAAGACATACAAGTCAAACTGGACATTCTGGAAAATCCTGGCAAGTCTGGAGTGTTTCTCACCCTCTGCATGCCACCTTGTCTGCACAGAGGAGCACTTTAGTAATAGACTAAGACAACTGCACTGCTCCAAAGAGTGCTATAAAACGTCATTCTTACCCTTGGCCATGAAGCTGTATAATTAATCAATCTGAGAACTGATGACCCCCTCCTGTTAGAATGTCTGTTGACTTCTGTTTACCCCACTCTGCCACTGCCGACACCCTGTGCATTATTGCCATCACTTCTTATCCGGACGGTGTGAATGGGCATGTTTTACTGTGTAATGTTATGGTAATTCTTGCACTACCATCTTATCATTGTAACTTGGAAATCTTGTACATCTTATTTTTAAGGAAACATTTAAAAAATTTTTTTACTTCTAATATTTGTAGCACTGTGACGGTGTAATTTCCTTTGGGGTCAATATCTATCTACCTATTCCTGTGAAGACATGAGAGATGGCAGACAGTCTGAGCTATAAGGCACAGACACAGGTTCAGACTGACCGAGTTGCGACCTGAACTCGTCCAATTTATCAGCATTTGACCCTGATCCTTCTGAACCTTTCCTGTCCCTGAACCTGTCCAACTGTCTTTCAGACACTGTGACTGTACCAGCCTCTACCACTCCCTCTAGAATTGTGTGATGGGCACCCACCACCCTCTGTTTGAAAAACCTGCCCCTAAGGAGCTAGTTAAATCTTTCTCTCTCTCTCACCTGAAACAGATGCCCTCTAGTTTGACACTCCCCTACCCTGAGAAACGGCCGTGATTATCCACCTCATCGATACCCTTCGTCACTTTATAAACCTCTGTAAGGAAACGACTATGCTCCAGAGGGGTACAACCAGCAGAGGAAAATGTTTTTTTTTACACAAGTGGTGGTATGCGGAACAGTCTGTCCGAGTTGGTGGAAGCAGACAGATTAGGGGCATTTAAGAAACTCTGAGATAGACACATGGATGATAGAAAAATGGAGGCCTACGTAGCCGGGAAGGGTTAGATTAATCTTCGGGTCAGTAAAAAGGTCAGAACAAAGGGCCGACACTGTGCTGTCGTGTTCTATGTTCCCTCCAGTCTCTCTTTATAACTCAAGCCTTCCAGTCCTGGGGTCCTTCCTGAGAACCGATTTTGCAACTTAGCCTTTTTAATGTTATACTTCCCACAGATAAGTGACCAGAAACTCACATAAATTCCAAGTGCGGTCTCACCGACATCTTCCATAGTCAACACGACGTGCTGACGCTTGCACTCAGACCCATGACTAATGAGGGTAAGGGAGCCAAACGACTTCATCACCCCGTTCACCACGTCGCCCTTTTCCGTCTCTGAGTTCTCCAGTGCTCCCCAGGACACTGCAATTCATGGTGCCAGGTCTGTCTTCCCAAAATGCAACACTTTGCAGTTCTTGGCCCATTTCCCAGGCGAACCAGATTCTGGAGTCTGGGACCACAAAACAGGACGCTTATGGAGCTTAACGGGTTGACCGGTGTCCGTGGCTGATAAAGGTACAAGTTGACGTTTCCGGTCGAGACCGTGTCAGGAAACCCAGACCATTAACTCATACTTTCTGCCATGCAAAGCCCCTTCGCATGTTTCACTTTCTCTCCTTTTAGATAATTGTCTGCACTTTTGTTCCTTTTGCTAAAATGCATTATCGTACATCTCCCAACAGTGTATTCCATCTAACACTATTTTGCCCATTCTTCCAATTTGTCTATGTCATGCTACAATCGTGTTGTTTCCTCAGCACTACCCACCCCTCCACCTATCTTCATATCACCCACAAACTTTGCCACAAAGCCATCAATTGCCGAATCATTGACAAGCAACGTGAAAAGTGCTCGTCAACTACTGACCCCTGAGGAATACTGGCATCCAACCAGAAAAGGTCCCATTTATTCTCACACGCTACCCTGCCCGTCAGCCATTCCTCTCTCCATGCCAGTGTCTTTCCTGTAATGCAATAGGATTTTATCTTGTTAAGCAGCCTCATGTGTGGCACCTTATCAAATGCCTTCTGAAAATCCAAGTAGATGATAACCACCGCCTCTTCTTCAACATCTTCCCAACCACTGAAGTTCGGCTAACTGGCCTACAGTTTCCTTTCTTTTGCCTTCCTCCCTTCTTAAAGAGTGGAGTGACATTTGCGATCTTCCAGTCCTCTGGGACCATGCCAGAAATCAAGAGATTCTTGAAAGATCATGACCAGTGTGTCTGTTCTCTCAGCAACCTCTCTCAGGGCTCTGGGATGTAGTCCATCTGGTCCAGCCTCCACAGATGCAGTTGGACCCTCAGTGTGTTGTGCCCCCTGCTTTGTGTGAGCATCATACCACAGGTAAAGGCCACTTGGCCCCTCTCTCTGCCCCGTCAGTTAGCAAGGTCATGACCGACGGTGATTGGACACCATTTTCCTGCCGTCGAGCATCTGACGATCAACTTGACATCAGGAGTTCCCACTGAGGTTGATGATCTCCTATTTCCAACACCTGACTCCATCTGCTGTGTGTTTGCCCGTCCCTTTCAGCTTGTCCGCATCCACTCAAAAGTCTCTCCACATCCTCCTCAGGCCCAGTTCATTCACACAGAACAGATTTATTTATAATCGGTGCAGAACACAAATGTACCTGCAGTTCCAGGGGAAACAACCCAAATGTGTCCAGTGACCAGGGTCCAAACCTGGAAGTGATCAACAGCAGCAATAACCGCAGAATCAGTTCCTGCAGTCACTTGTGAACTCACCGCTGTCTCAGCAGCCCCCGTGTTTAAATGCCCCGTGTATGAACCACACATTTAAACCTTCTCTTCAGTGTGAGCTCGTCGGTGCCTCCAGAAATGAGACGATCGAATAAAGTTCTTCCCACATTCAGGGCAGGTGAATGGCTTCTCTCCGGTGTGAACTCGCTGGTGCATCAGCAGATCAGTTGAACGAGTGAAGCCTTTACCGCAGTCAGAGCAGGTGTACGGTCTCTCCCCGGTGTGAATCCGTTGGTGCGTAAGAAGGTCAGACGACCGGATGAATCCCTTCCCGCACTCGGAGCAGGTGAATGGCCTCTCCCCGCTGTGAATCTTCTGGTGTATCTGGAGGTTTGAGGTCCGGCTGAACCCCTTCCCACACTCGGAGCAGATGAACAGCAGCCTCTCTCCAGTGTGAATCTGCTGGTGCACCAACAGGTTGGCCATCCGAGTGAATGCTTTCCCACAATCAAAGCAGCGGAATGGTTTCTCCCCGGTGTGCACTCGTCGGTGGGTCTGCAGACTGGACGAACGGCTGAATCCCCTCCCACACTCAGAGCAGGTGAACGGCCTCTCCCCTGTGTGTATTCGCAGATGTGTCAGCAGGTGGGACGACTGAGTGAACCCCTTCCCACACTCAGAGCAGATGAATGGCCTCTCCCCGGTGTGAACCCGCTGGTGAGCCAGCAGTTTGGAAGACTGGGTGAATCCCTTTCCACACTCAAAGCAGGTGAACAGTCTCTCCCGAGTGTGAATTTGCTGGTGTATCAGTAGGCTGGATGACTGAGCAAATCCCTTCCCGCACTCAGCGCAGGTGAACAGTCTCTCCCTGGTGTGAACTCGCTGGTGTACCAGTAGGTGGGTTGACTGAGTGAATGCCTCGCCACACTGATGGCAGATGTATGGCCGCTCCCCAGTGTGGACTCGCTGATGCCTTTGCAGGTTAAAGGAATTGTTGAAACTCTTCCCGCAGTGAGAGCACGTGAATATCCTCTCCCCAGCGGGAACTCGCTGCCGTTTCATCAGTTCTTTCCTGTGGTCGGATGGCCAAATGAATCCTCTCCCACAACATCAGCAGAAGAACGGCCTCTCCTCAACACAAACTCAGCACTGTGTCACCACATAGGATGAGGGAGTGAATTCTTTCCTGCATGCACAGCAGATGAATGGCCTCTCGCCAGTATGAATTTGCCAATGTCCCATTATGACTGAGTCCCTACAAGCACCTGAGGCAGGGTGTCAATGTTTCCCCGGGACCCCAGTGATCAGTCAGTAAAAAGATGACCGAATTAATTACTTTCCTCAAATGGAAACAAGGGAAAGAAGATTTGAATATTCTCAGGGAAATGGATCAAGTTTATCTCAGTCAAAAGAATGAATGTTTCACTGGTGCAAAAACAAGGATGTGGTGAACACGTTCCCAGTCACAGATCAGGTGAGCTCACCTCCCCCAGCGTGTCACACACGGTCTCTCGTTGCAGTGGCTGTTCCTTTCCCAATCCGCACTGCAGTGATCACTGCCCGCTCCTTCACAGGCTGGAAGAGGTTACTTGGCTTCTCTGCAGATTGGCTCCTGTCCTCACATCAGTGGTTTCTCCCCTCCCCGCTGTAGACAGTGTGTCTTTCCCCAGCTGTGTCACGGTCGGTGCCCTGCAACAGCCCTCACTGCCTGGGGTCTGAAGTGAAACAAACCAGCGTCTCTCCCTCCACGCTCACAGGCCGATGATATTCAGGTGCTGGGGAGCTGAGTGGGGTGTCGATCGGATGTGATATTCCGTCTGAGATACCCAGTCGCAATTCCTCCACCTTTGATGTCCTGTTAAAAGATACAAAAATCATCAATAAGTACAGGGTAGTGACAGAACAGATCACTTTAATCTCCTGGGTCGGCTGTGACTCAGTTGCTGGCTCTCTGACTGTGACACTGTAATTGTAACATTTAAGAGAACATTTCAGTGCCCTTTCATACTGTGATGGCAAGGGTACCATGTTTAACTTGGAGCGTTGAAGTAAGCCCTTTCCTTCTGTTCCACAGGTAAGAGTGAGGCAGCCCACACCACAGCTGACATGAGACTGTAGCAGAGACATGAGGGAAAGACAGTCAGTGGCTATATTTCATTAGGAGTCTGAGATTTGATGTCTCACCGAAGACTCTAGCCAACTGATGCTGCGCACCTGAGTGCTCGGCGGGGCGGGGGTCCAATGTTTCTTTGCTGGCGGGGGGGGTGTCATTGCTTTGCTGCTGCATGGGAGGGGTGAGCTGGGGGGGGGCTTTGGGGTTCTAACATTTAACTGTCATTCATTCTTTGGAGCACTCCTGTTTTCATGGATGTTTGCGAAGAAAAAGAATTTCAGGATGTATATTGTATACGTCTCTGATATTAAATTTTACAGATTGACCGTGCATTCTAACTGGTTGTGTCACCGTCTGGAATGGAGGGGCCACTACACAGGTTAGGAAAGAGCTGCAGAGGGCTGTAAACTCAGCCAGTTCATGCCGGGAACTAGCCTTCCCAGCATTGAGGACGCCTTCAAAAGGTGATGCCTCAAAAAGGTGCCATCTATCATTAAGGTCCCCCAACACTCAGGACATGCCTTCTTCTCACTGGCATGATCAGGGAGGAGGTACAGAAATCAGATGACTCACACTTAGAAACAGCTTCTTCTCCTCCACCACCAGATTTCTGAATGGACAATGAACCCATGAACACTTCCTCACTATCTTTGCTCTCTTCTGTGACACTAATTTATTTTTTTACATATTGCACTGTACTTCTGCAACAAAACAATAAAATTTCAGTGAAGATAAACCTGATTCTGAAATCCTTCCAAATCATTGATGGGTTTCAGCTGGTCCATCAGGAAGGACATTGAGGGACCCGGGAGATTGTAGTACAGCTGTAATACCACGGGGATCATGATTATCTGGAGTGCCTGGAGCAGTCAGTGAGAGTGAATCGAAATGTTCCAATCGATGGGCTGATTTTAGACAAGATTGGGAGAAAAATGTAAGAAGTTACAATGTGATATTCATCCCTTTGCCTCTGACCTCTCTGTTCTTTTTTTTATTATTAGTTTTTTTATACATTTTCTGCATCGCTACAGATAAAAAAAAACCCAGATCGAAATGAAGAGCATTAATACAGTGCAAAAATAAACACACAATAATATAATACAAAAGAAGATAATTGAGAAAGCACCCAAATTGAAGACATGTAAAATTAGTATCCTCCCCAAGCCCCACAACAAAAAAAACTCCAGACCAACCACAACACAATATAGAGAGTATAAAACAGGACATTCAAACCCCCAAAACTGTAAATACACTTAGCAACAGAAGATATCAATGCCTACTACCAAAAAAAAAGGAGCTGAAAGCAAGGGACCGAAAAAAAAACCTTAGTTAAGAGGAAGGTTATGAAAGTACTCAATAAAAGGTCCCCATACCTTATGGAACTTTGTATCCGAATTAAGAACTGAGTAATAAATTTTTTCAAGATCTCAGCAGGACATAATATCGTTAAGCCATTGAGCATGCGTGGGCGGGGCAACATCTCTCCATCTAAGGAGGATTAAACTTCTAGCCAGGAGAGAAGCAAAAGATAATATTCGACACTTAGTCGAACTCAGACGCAAATCTGTCTCACCCAAAAAACCAAACAAAGCAATTAAAGGGTTAGGTTCTAGGTGCTGATTCAGAATATAAGATAACATTGTGAAGACATCTTTCCAAAATTTCTCCAAGCTAGGACAAAACCAGTACATATGAATGAGAGAGGCCTCGCCCCTTTTGCATTTATCACAAAGGGGACTAATATTAGGGTAAAATCGAGATAGTTTAGATTTAGACATATGGGCTCTATGAACAATCTTAAACTGTAAAAGGCAATGGCGAGCACAAAGAGAGGTTGAATTAACCGATTTGAGAATCGAGTCCCAAGTCTCATCAGATAAGGAGATATTTAAATCATGCTCCCAAGCCTTTCTAATTTTATCCACAGGGGCATACCGTAAGGATGCTAATTTATCACGAATAAATGATATTAAACCTTTACCTAGTGGATTAATAGAAAGAAATAAATCCATAACATTTTTCTCAGGCATTTCAGGGAAGTTAGGAATTAAAGGATTAATAATTTGGAGATATCTAAAAAAATGAGCATTGGGCAGATTGAACTCAGCAGAGAGCTGTTGAAAAGATGCGAAGCGATTATCAATAAAAAGATCTTCAAAATGTCTAATGCCCTTCCTATACCAATCATGGAATGCTGAATCATACGTAGTAGGTAAAAAAAAAGGTGATTATGTACGACAGGGCTAGAAAAGGAAAAACCATGGAAACCATAAAATTTCCTAAACTGAGCCCATATACGCAAAGTGTGTCTAACAAGAGGATTAACAATTAATCTGGATGAACTACTAGGGAGTACAGAGCCAAGAAGTGCAGAGATAGATAAATCTTTAGTGGAACTCAACTCCATTGCCACCCAGTTAGGGCACTCGGGTTGGCCATGGAAAAAAGACCAAAAGGTAGCACAACGTATATTGGCTGCCCAATAATGTAAATGAAAGTTAGGTAAAGCCATGCCACCCTCTTTTTTAGATTTTTGGAGATAAACTTTATTAATTCTAGAGCGCTTATTCTTCCACAGATATGACAAAATAATAGAGTCTAAGGAATCAAAAAAAGATTTAGGAATAAAAATTGGGATTGATTGAAATAAATATAAAAGTTTAGGGAGAACGTACATTTTAACAACATTAATACGACCTACCAAAGACATAGATAGAGGTGACCATTGTAACAGACTCTGTTTTATAGTATATGAAAGATTGGCAAAATTTTCACGAAAGAGATCTTTAAACTTCCTTGTGACTGTAGGCCCAAGATAAGTAAATTGATTATGAACTACTTTAAAAGGGAGATCACGAAATGTTAATTCTCGTGCTTCTTTATTAATTGGGAAAAGTTCGCTCTTATGTAAATTAAGTTTATAGCCAGAGAACTGGCTAAACTGATCAAGAAGTGAAAACATTGGAGGTAAGGATGTAGACGGATTTGAAAGAAAAAGTGATAAGTCATCAGCATAAAGAGAAACTTTATGCTCAACACCACCTCTCCAAATCCCGGTCAATTCAGGACAATTTCGAAATGCTATCGCTAAAGGTTCTATAGCCAAATCAAAGAGAAAGGGACTTAAAGGGCATCCCTGACGGGTGACACGTTTGAGGTTAAATAACTGGGATTTCTGAAAATTAGTCAAAACAGAGGCAGTAGGACACAAATACAGCAATTTGATCCAAGAGATAAAACTTTGACCGAAGTCAAATTTTTCTAAAACTGCAAAAAGGTCGTTCCACTCTATACGATCAAATGCTTTCTCTGCATTGGGGGAGATAACACATTCAGGAATCCCAGTTGGAGGTGAATATAAAATGTTAAATAAACGCCAAATGTTAAAAAAAGGAAGACGGTTTTTAATAAAACCAGTTTGATCATCAGAAATAATAGAGGGAATAACAGTTTCTAATCTATAAGCCAAAGCTTTGGCCAAGATTTTAACATCAACATTAAGCAAAGAAATCGGCCTATACGAGGAACACTCTGTTGGGTCTTTACCCTTTTTTAGTAAAAGAATAATAGATGCCTCATTAAAAGAGGGTGGCAATTTACTGTAATTAAACGAGTCAGACAATACTGAGAATAACTGAGGAGAAAGAAGTAAAGAGAATGATTTATAAAGTTCTACAGGGAACCCATCAGGTCCAGGAGATTTCCCTGAAGACAATGCAGAAATTGCAAAAGATATTTCTTCTGATGATATAGGCACATTAAGTTTGGCTTTAAAATCAGATGAAAGCGAAGGAATATTCAGATTATTTAAAAAATGATCAACAGAGATATTGTCATTCAAAGATTCAGAGGAATAAAGTCGAGAATAAAAATTTTTAAATGCGTCGTTGATTTCTAAGTGATCCGATGTAAAGTCTCCATTCTCCTTCCAGATCTTTGTAATATGTTGTTTGGCTTTGGAACGCCTCAGCTGATTGGCTAGAAATTTACCAGATATGTCACCATGAATATAGAAGCGACTCTTACTTTCAAAAAGTTGGCGTTCGACAGGTTGAGTAGACAGAAGATTAAATTTAGTTTGAAGTTCTACACGCTTCTTGTATAATTCAGGATTCTTAGTTTGAGCATACAGTTGATCCAATTCTTTAATTTGATTAATGAGGTCTAATCGATCTGCACAGGACTTTCTATTAAGATTTGCTGTATAGGAGATTATTTGACCCCTCAAATATGCTTTCATGGCATCTCAGACAACCTGGGATGACACTTCAGATGATGTATTGGTGTTAAAATAAAAGGTTATCTGATCTTTAATAAATTTTAGAAAATCATCATCTGATAATAAAGTCGAGTCAAGACGCCAGTGTTTATTCCTCTGAGGGAGACCAGGAAAATTTAAAGACAAAGTAATTGGGGCATGGTCAGAAATCAGTATACTCTGATAATCACAAGAATAGACAAATGGAATAAGATTATCGAGTAAAAAGTAGTCAATTCTAGTATAGGTATGGTGAACATGTAAAAAAAAGAATAGTCTCTCTCAGTAGGATGAAGGAAGCGCCATATATCAGAGATACCATAATTAGAGAGAAAAGAGTGAATAGCTAAGGCAGATTTAGTAGGTAGTCTAGTAACAGAGGACGATCGATCCAAATTAGGATCTAACCAACAATTGAAATCGCCACCCAGTATAAGAGAGTATGAGTTTAAATCTGGTAGTGAGGAGAAAAATCGTTCAAAAAAATTAACATCATCAAAATTGGGAGCATACAGGTTTGCTAGTACAACTTTAGTATTATATAATTTACCAGAAACAATAATAAAATGGCCATTTGTATCAGATATCTTATTATGGAGTTCAAAAGGAATATTTGAATTAATAAGGATGGAGACCCCCCCCCCCCTAACTTTGGCAGCAAAGGATGAATGAAAATGCTGACCCGCCCACTTTGACAGAAGCCGAGAATTATCAAAACTACGAATGAGTTTCTTAAAGAAAGCAACGTCAGCTTTGAGTTGTATAATATCCGAGAAGACCTTCCTTCTTTTAACAGGATGATTCAATCCCTTTACATTCCAGCTCACAAATTTAAGTGCATTAACCATTATCAATTGTTAGTGCATAGAAGGTAGCAGGCATATAAAAAAATCAAGCAGTACAATAACAGTCTGGCAGCAAAAATGTAAACATAGATCCGTAGAACAAAACAGAGACATGTCCTGAATAACAAAGGAAAACAAAAGAAACAGTGTTGGAACTGGAGAATCCACCCCCCCCTCGCAACCCAAAATTAGACGGCTACCTAAAAAAGCAGCTAGCTCTACCAAAAAAATTAACCCAAGTATGGCTTCCAGTTCTGTGTCGTTAACAAAAGTTCCGTATAAATAATATAGCAAATAATAACTAATTTATGCACTAGAAAACAGAATTACAAATAGGAACAACTTCAACAGAAGTATAAAACTTAATACAAAGAAAATCAGAAGGAAACTAAAACTAACCTACCCGCGAAAAATTATAAAAGATTAAAAGAAAAAAAAAGGGAGGGAGAAAAGGGGGAAATTATAAAATTCAAAGAGAGTCCTTATCAACCATTTACAGAAAAAAAAGCAAAACTTAAACTATGAATCAACCAACAGGGAGGCCTTCAATAAAAACTGCAAACCTCCAAAACAAGTTAAAGACAATTGTAGTTCTCTGTAGATGAGGTTATACAAAAATAAAATAGATCACACAGGTAAAATCTAAAAGTTCGCAGGGAAACATTAAACTTAAATTATCTATTTAGAAAAAACGCACCAAGTCCAGAGAGAGATTGACTACAGCCCTTAGAGTTTCAATAGATAATGTCTGAATTATTCAAATAAAGTCTGAGTTCGGAAAATATAGTTTTACTCCGGGAAGTATTTATCAACCATTTTAGAAGGTCAAGCCGGTTCTGAAGAAGACGAGGTGGCTGGAAGACTTCCAACAAACACCTCAGCCTCCTTCACTGATTTAAACCACTTATAATCTCCAGTAGTAAGCGTAATTCGAAGATCGGCTGGATTTCGGAGAGAGGGTCTGAATCCGCGATCAAAAAGCACTTTCATTACACCTTTAACCTCAGCATGCATCTTCAGAACCTGGGGGGCAAAATCCTCCACAAAACGAATGACCGTATTTTGAAAAGCAAAAGTACCTCTGCGGCGTGCCTCCATCATCAAACGGTTTTTCACCTGGTATTGATGAAAGCATAAAATAATCGGCCATGGGCGGGAAACCAGAATTGCTCGAGGAACATAGATCCTGTGTGCCCTTTCAAGATCAGGTGGAGTCGGAAGGAATTCTTTCCCGAAGATCTCACAGAGAAACTTAGAAAAAAATTCAACGGGAGAGCAGTTTTTGGTGGCCTCTGGCAAACCAAGAATTCGTAGATTGCAACGTCTGCTCCGATTTTCAAGATCCACCATTTTGGAAAAAAGTTTACTGTTCTTCTCCTCAGAGAGTTTCAAGATTTTGAACATGGCGTTTTAAATCTTCAGAAGTTACGTCAATGCGAGATAAATGTTCAGCATGTTCATCCACTCTAGCATTAATCTGATCCAATTTGACATTCAGCTGGTTGAAAGAAGTTCTAAATTCAGCTCTAAAATCCATTAAAGTATCTTGTTGATGTTGTTCCAGAACAGCGAGAATGTCAGCCAACAAAGCCGTAGAAGTTTCCTTTTTCCCGGTTTTAGTACTTTTGGTAGCCATTATAAGATAGATGTGTTCACAGGTAAAAGAGAACTAATAAAATACCTAACTAAGGTTTAAGAAGGGAGACATATAGTGCAAAGGTAAGAAGAATAACTGAGCAAAAGTTCGGAGCAACTGAACAATCGCCATCTTACCGGAAGTCCTGACCTCTCTGTTCAATGTATCTTCACAGCAGTCTTGTTAATGGGAGGTCAGAGGAGAATGGCCAGTTGGGTTCAAGCTGACAGGAAGGTGACAGAAACTTAACTAATCGAGCGAAACAACAGGGATGTGCAGAAGAGCATCTCTGAATGCATAGCACATCAAACCTTGAAGTGGATGCTCTACAGCAGCAGAAGACCACGAACATACCTCCTGGATCTAATAAAGTGGCTACTGAGTGTAAAGGCACTATTATATATTTATATTTAAATATTTTTGAAATAACTTCTGTCAACTTAACTGTTTGCTGTACATGCACACTCACTTTCAGTGACTAATGTACAAAACTCCCAGGTCTGTCTGAACACCCTCACTTCTGAACCTGTAGTCATTTACAAAGTAATCCGCTGCTCTATTTATTTCAGTGAATTGGATGAGTTCACTTAAAGCCAGTGTCAGACTTCTCCATGTGATATATCATTTGCCCTATTCTCACCTCTAGTGAAGGGCCTTGTTGTGTCCATTCTGTAGCAGCTCATCGTAATTTTCTCATCATAAATCTGTGAGAGTCATAGACAGAAAGAACACAGAGAAAGGCCCTTTCACCAAGTACATGCCAACTATATATGCACTACATCAACACTGTTTCTGTCTTATTTTGCCAGAGTTATATCAATTCCTCACCTACTCACTCGGGGTAACTTACAGTGATGTATTTATCTACCAAACGAAAAAAGGTAATTGTTCTTGCACCACCTGTTATAATTGAAATTAGATCAGAATATTTTTTAATTTATTAACTGGGAGTGTAACTCCGTTCCTTTTTATTCCGTCTGAGTTCCAGCTCCAGCCAGTGCATGCCCAGATTGGAGTATTGAGAACTCGGCGGGGTCTGCCTCTGGAACACAATGGCCGTCTCGTTACCCAAAATGCAATGGACACAAGCAAGCGCTCTGCCCCATCAACACGTTCGGGCCGCCGGTGACGGCTCGGGGCGAGGAGCCAGGGGACGGACGGAGAGGAACGGGGGTGGGGACCGTTAATCATTAGCGCGGCGGCTGCCGAGGCTTGTAGCGTCCATACCCGGTTTTTCCTCGCCGGGGCCTGCTCCTCGATGTTGATGAGACGCCGCCCGACTCCGAGCCGTCGCCGAACAGAATCTAACTGTCCGATCGGTGGCGTCACGTCCGATGTCGTGCGCATGCGCTCTAGGCTCCGCGACAGCCTGGGAAACTGCGTTTTGGACCTGGGGACCATTAAGGTATAGGAGCAGATTTAGGCCATTCGGCCCATTGAGACTGCCCCACCATTTCATCATAGCTGATCAATTTCCATCTCAGCCCCAATATCCTGCCTTCTCCCCGTATCCCCTCATGCCCTGACTAGTGAAGAACCTTCTCAACCTTTGCCTTAAATATACCCAATGACTTTGCCTCCATGAATTCCACAGATTCACCACTCTCCGTCGTATCTAAGTCTTTCAACATTCAATAGGTTTCAATGAGGTCTCCCCCATTCTTCTGAATTTCATTGAGTAGAGGCCCAAAGCCATCAAACGCTTCTCACATGACAAGCCTTTCAATCCCAGTATAATTTTCATGAATCCCCTTTGAACCCTCTTCAATTTCAGCATATACTTCCTTCGGTAAGGGCGCAAAACTGCTCATAGTACTCTAAGTGAGGCCTCACTTGTGTCTTTATATGTAAAAAGAAAGTTTGAAATTAATAACATCGCCTTCTACCTTAGGCCACGAACTTATCAATCACCCCTGCTGTCGACACTTTCTGGAGGTCCAAGATTTGTATGTTCCATGACCGCTAGACTAAGTGTATAAATGTAGGAGGGGACTATGTTGAAAAATAAATGTGCTAGGTTTTTAAAAATTGACTCCTTCTACCCTAGGCCACGAAATTATCAATCACCCCTCATATAATGTAAAAAGAATCGGTCCTAACAAGACCCCTGTGGAACCGCACTGGTCACTGGTGGGCAACTAGAAAAGGCTCTTCTTATTCCCACTCTTTGCCTCCTGCTGATCAGCCTTTGCTTTATCCATGCTAGCATCTTTCCTGTAACAGCTTAATTTGTTAAACAGCCTTGTGTGTGGTACCTTGTCAAAGGCCCTCTGAAAATTCAAGAGTACAACATCTGCTGGATCTCCTTTATCTACCCTGCTTGCTATTTCTTCAAAGAATTCCAACCAATTGGTCAGGCACCATCTTCCCTCGAGGAAACCAAGCTGACTACAGTCTATTTTATCATGCAAGTCCAAGTACCCTGAGACCTCATCCTTAACAACTGACTCCAACATCTTCCCAACCATGAAAGTAGGGCCTCTAATTTCCTGTCTTCTACCTCTCTTCTTGAAGAGCTGAGTGGCATTTTCAAATTTCCAGTCCTCCAGAACCATGCCAAAATCAACTGATTCTTGAAAGATCAACACAAATGCCTTCGCAATCTCTTCAGTCACGTCTTTCGGAACCCTAGGGTGTAGACCATCTGGTCCAAGCTGTCTGTCTGCTTTCAGACTTTTCAGTTTCCAAAGCACCTTCTCCCTAGTAATGGCAACGTCATTCACTGCTGCTCCCTGACATTCTTGAACTTAGGGCATACTGCTAATGTTTTCCACAGTGAAATCTGATGCAAAACTCAGTTTGTCCGCCATTTTGTTGTCCCCCATTACTACCTCTTCAGAATCATTTTCTAGTGGCCTGGTAACTACGCATGCCTCTTTTTTTACATTTTATGTATCTAAAGAATATTTTGGTATCCTCTTTAATATTATTGGCTAGCTTACCTTCACATGCCATCTTTCCCTTCTTTTTGACTTTTTTAGTTGCCTTTTGTTGCTTTTTATAGCTTCCCTAGCCTAAAATATCCACTATTTTTTGCCTTTTCTTTGGATTTTATGTTGGCTTTGACTTGCCTTGCTAGTCACAGTTGTGTCATCCCACCTTTAGAATACTTCTTCTTCTTTGGGATGTATCTATCCTGCACCTTCTGAATTGATCCCAGAAACTCTGGCCATTGCTGCTCTGCCATCATCCCTGCTAGTGTTCCCTTCCAATCAATTTTGGCCAGCTCCACTCTCATGCCTCTGTAATTCATCTTACCCCACTATAATACTGATACATCTGACTTCAGCTTTTTATTCTCAAATTGTAGGGTGAATTCTATCATATTATAATCATTGGCACTTAAGGTTTCCTTTACCTTAAACTCTCTAATCAATTCCAGTTCACTGCACAACACCCAATCCAGAATATCTGATCCCCTAGTAGGCTCAACCAGAAGCTGCTCCAAATTGCCATCTCGTAGGGTATTCTACAAATTCCCCCACTTGGGATCCAGCACCAAACTGATTTTCCCAAACTACTTGCATATAGAGATTGCCCATGACTATCATAATGTGGCCCATGTGATATGCATTTATGCATTTTCTATCTCCCATTGTAACTTGTAGACCGTGTCTTTACTACTATTCGGGGGTCTACATATAACTTCCATCAGGGTATTTTTACCCTTGCAGTTTCTTAACCTTACTCACATTGATTCTGAATTTTCCAATCCTTACGTCACCTCTTCCTAAGGATTGAATTGTATTTTTCACCAACAGAGCCACCCCACCCCTTCTGCCTACCTGCCTGTCCTTTAAATACAATGGGTACTCTTGGGCATTAAGCTCCCAGCTATAATCTTTAATCAGCTGCCCACAACGTCATACCTACATATCTGTAACTGTGCTACAAGTTCATCTACTTCCTTCCATATACTGTGTGCTTTCAAATATCACACATTCATTCTGTATTTATCACCCTTTGCAATTTTGTTCCCTTTTACATTGCAACTCATCCCTTCGACTGCAATTTTGACCTGTCTGTAAACTGACTATCCCATCCTCAGTACTGTCACTATGGTTCCTATCCCCCTGCCAAATCAGTTTAAACCCTCACGAACAGCTCCAGCAGGTATAACTTGTCCCTTGTGTACAGTTCTGTCATACCTTCCCCAGAAGAGATCCCAAGTGATCCAGAAACCTGTACTCCTGCCCTCTGCATCAGTTCCGCAGCCGCACATTTATATGCCAAATCACCCTATTCTTACCCGCACTGGTGCACAGAACAGATAGCATTCCAGAGTTAACTACCCTGGAGGTTCTGTTTTTCATCTTTCTGCCAGGCTCTCTAAAATTTCTCTTCAGGACCTACTCGCCTTTACCACTCATGTTATTGGTGCCAATATACACCTTGACTTCTGGCTGCTCACCCTCCCCGCTTCGAATGCTGTGGACCCGATCTGAAAATACCTAACCCTGGCACGTGGGAGGCCACCTACAATCCGGGGGCCTCTATCGCATCCACAGAATCTCGTATCCATTCCTCTAACTATGGAATCGCCTATCAGTCCTCTTCACCTCCCTCCTCTTCTGAGCCACACTCATTGCCAGAGACCTGTGTCCTCCCCCCTGGTATGTTGTCCCCCTCAACAGTATCCAAAGTGGTATACTTATTATTGAGGGGAATGGGTCTACACTGGATTCCCGTTTCCCGTTCATCTGCTGATGGTCACCCTTTTACTCGTCTCCAGCAACCTAGGGCTGACTACCTCTCCTAATTTTCATTTAATTTGCATTTAAAAGGCATCTGCCACTTTTCCAGCTTCCTTGATGCTTTATGGTTGATTATTGTAATGTCGGAGGAAATATATTAACAGCAAATCGGAGACTCTATGGAGGGGAATAAACTGTCGCCGTTTCAGGCTGAGACCCTCATCAGGACTGGAATGGAAGTGGCCAGAATAAGAAAGTGACCATGAAAGGATCTGTAATGTCGACTGGAGAGCAAACGTTATTCGGGACCTTGGGAATAGATTAAGCATTCTTTGTTTGTTTACATAACTGAAAATGTAAATGTATGTGAATGACATACGTTATTATGCCACCAGGTCATGTGTGAGCGCCTCATGAAAGTTAAACTAAGTACGTGAGTACCTTCGGGCTCCGTGTTTTCCTCTCTGCTAGTTCTGAAGTTACAGAACGTAACAGATGTTGCCTCTAGCAGTGTGACAACCTGTCATCACAGCACCCTTTAACCCAAACTGTTCACAGCTCTCTACACTAATCCCACTCGCACGAACATGGAATATATAACTTTACAGTACAGGCTCTTTGGCCCACAATGTTATACTGACTTTCTAACCCCCTCTCAAGTCTTATCCTTGCCACCTAAACAGCCCTCCATGTTTCTGTCATCCATGTGCTTATCTAAGAGTTTCTTAAATGACCCCAATGAATCTCCCTCCAGCAAAAGCCTTGTCAGAGTGTTCCATGCACCCACCACTGTCAGTGTAAAGACATTACCCCATTCCCAATTCTTTCCTTAAGTTTAAAATTATGTTTTTGTACATGTCTGCCCTGGGGAAAAGTCTCTGACTATCCACTTGATCTATGCCTTTTATGATCTTATAATCCCCTCTCTGCTTGTTTTACAGCTGGCAATCCATGAGTGTCTGCTCTGCCCCACTTCCTGATGTCAATGCCCAACTCTTCAGTCTTGCTTACATTCGGGGAAAGGTTGTTAACATAACACCAAGCCACGAGGCTCTCTAACTCCTTTGTGCACTCTGTCTGGTTGTTATTGGAGATCTGGTCATCAGTGAATGTAGATGTAGTTAGAGCCGAGTCTGACTACACATTAGAGAGTACAGGGGGTAGAGTAGGAGCCTGTGGATGCAGCCTTGTGATAAGGAGAATCATGGAGGTGATGCTCACAGCCTGATAATGATCATCTTTGCCCTTTATAATTTTATAAATCCTACATATACCTGTCTGGACACACCCCCTGCTGACTGCCCCTGTGGCCCCTCCCACAGACCGTGGCTCCTCCCACACTGTCTCCCTGTGGTGAACTACATATACCTGTCTGGACACGCCCCCTGCTGACTGCTCCTGTGGCTCCTCCCACAGACCCCGGTATAAAGGTGATCAAGGCCTGAGCCCGGCCTCTCAGTCTCCAGGATGTAGTACGGTGGTCACTCACTGCTTGTTCCTTCTTCCAGTCAATAAAAGCCGATATCTCGCCTTACGTCTCAGAGTGAATTATTAATGGTGCATGATAGTCACCCCTTAGCCTCCTTCGCTCCAGACTGCATTGGGATTACTGAGGGATGCTCAATAGCTGTGGCAAGGTTTGAATGCCATAACCTCCTACAAAGCTAAATCTTGTAGTATAGCTTTGCTTCACTTCCGGATGAACTCACTTTCCGATATGCTCGCTTTGATCACCAGAACACCCCCATGTCTCCCAATGACCCTTTGGTCTCAGTATCTGAAGGTGACGTGAGGGCTGCCTTCAAGAGAGTGAATCTAAAGAGAGCATCTGGTCTGGATGGAGTATCTGGCCGAGTACTGAAGACCTGTGCTGACTAACTGGCTGGTGTGTTCACAAATACCTTCAACCTCTCGTTCTGGCAGTGTGTGGTACCCACCTGCTTCAAGCAACCTTCAATCGTACAAAAGCCTAAGAAACAATGTGGAAACCAGAGGTCCACGAGCCAGTAATTATCAGAGAATCAGAGGTGGAGAGGGTCAGTAACTTTAAATTCCTGGGTGTCACAATCTCAGAGGACCTGACCTGGACCCATCATATAAACATTATTGCAAAGAAAGCACAACAGCGCCTCTACCTCCTCAGGAGTCTGTGCGTTTCCACATGTCATCAAAAACCTGGGCAAACTTCTATGGATGTGTGGTGGAAAGTGTGCTGACTGGCAGCATTATGGGCTCGTATTGGGTCACCGATGCTTTTGAGCGGAAAATCCGACAAACGGTAGTGGATTTGGCCCAGTACATCATGGGTTAAAAAAACCCTCCCAACTATTGAGAGCATCTACATGAAACACTGTCATAGAAAAACAGCATCCATCGTCCTTTACTTGCTGCTGACATCAGGTAGGAGGTACAGGAGCTTCCGGATGTACCGCCAGGTTCAAGTACTGTTACTACCCCTCAACCATCAGGCTACACTTATTTATACCTTGTTATTTCATGCCCGTTATTTATTGCTATTTATTTACATCGGCATTTGCGCAGCCTGTTTACAGTTAACTCTTCCTAATGTTTATACTTACTCTTCTATAGATTTGCTAAGTATGCCGCAGAAAAAGAATCTCAGGGTTGTATGTGGTGACTTTATACACTCCGATAATAAATTTTACTTCGAACTTTGAACTTAATATTTTGGATCGCTGTCAAAATAATAAGAAGCGCTTACAAATTAGGAGCTACATGAGACTAAAGTAAGACAGTGGCTGAAGTTGTGAAACCAAATACAGAATCTCGTGTTTGGTGTGAACAATTATCAGAGGGGTTGAGGTCATAGCATTACAGTTTGATCAGATCAATTAAAAAATCCAATCAAAATATTCCATCAATGTTGAGTCTAATGAAACATGGCTCTTAAATGACAACACTTTGTCTGCGTATCTACTGGAGTCATCTATTGTGTCCATTGTTCCTGATGTAGTTCCCTCTACATTGGTAAGACCCATTGTAAACCAGGGGTGCCACTTTGTCGAGCACCCCTGCTCCTTCCGCCAAAAGTGGAACTTCCCAGTGGCGAAACATTTTAATTCCCATTCCTGTTCTGACATGTCAGTCCTTGGCCTCCTCTTGTGCCTAAGATGAGGCCACTCTCAAGATCAAGAGGCAACACCTTATATTCTGTCTGGGTAGCCTCCAATCTCGTGGTATTTTGATTTCTCTTTCCATTAAAAATTCCTTCCCCTCCCCTCTTCTTCTTACTCCCCACTCTGGCCTTTTACCTCTTCTCACCAACTTATCCATTCCCCCGGGTTCTCTTCTTTTTCTCCCATGGCCCTCTTCCCCCTTTCTTATCAGATTCATTCTTCTCCAGTTCTTTACCTTTCCTACCCTCCTGGCTTCACCCATCTTCTACCTAGCCTCCTTCCCCTACCCCCACCCCCCACCTATCTTTTTATTCTGGTGTCTTTCTCCTTCCTTTTCACTGCTGAAAAGGGTCTCGGCCAGATACGCGACTGTTTATTCTGTTACGTACCCGTGGATATCTTGTGCCTGTCACATGACCATGATGTAATCGAGGCTATGCTGGGCATGAGGTAATGGTCTTGTGATGGTGGAGTGATGTAATTTTCCCTCTAGTGAGAGGTCATGTGATAGTTTTTTCCACAGGGTATAAAAGGGGAACCCCTCTCTGTGACGTGGGGCAGTTCGTGGTTGAACTCGCCGGTGACTCCGTTTTGCTGCGTATTCGATTTCATGACGCAGTTTTGTTTCAAAGTGGAGTTTTACTTTCTGCCTTAAGTCTCAAAGGTTATTGCCGGCAGTTTTGCCAGTTCAGTCCAGTCGGAGAGTGAAGATTTATCGAAGTTCGGGAAGCTGGATGATCGAGGAAAGTTAACGTGGGCAGTGAAACAGATTCGACCTTTATTTAATCTTCATACGAGGAATTAGTAACTTGTGTCCACGATAACTCCCGCTTTGCCAAAAGAGCAGAGAGTTGGATGCAGAGTTTCGCCAAGGAAAGGCCAGTGCCTTTAAACCGTTTTATTTCCTTCAATCGTAAATCACTCGGCAAAGCATACTTCGGCTGGGGTCAGCAGTAATGTCACGAAAGAGGATTTAATTACTCCAAGGAAAGTCTCTCCTAACTGACTGTAAATCATTTTGGACTTTTTTTACAATTCTACTTTAAAGAACTGAGTTCGCATTTCTCGCTTTAAGAACTGTTCAAGCTGCCGTATCGCAGCCGACTTCCGGTTAAGTTAGTCATTTGTTTACTTTTGGGTATTTTTTTTAACAGTGTTTAATAAATGTTTTATTTGTTATAAAAAACATCTCAATTATATATTCATCGTTGCTGGATCGTAACAATTCATTTCCAGATGCTGCCTGACCTGCTGAGTTCCTCCAGTATTTTGTCTGTGTTGCTTTGGATTTACAGCAGGTGTCAGATTTTCTCATGCTCTTAAATATTTTGATAAGATCTAGAGGATAAGTGCAAGCAAGAAAAGATTAAGACGATGGCAGTTTCATTGCAGTTAAGGTAGCCCAAACGTGTTGGGTTAGAAGAACAGTTTAAATTTCCACACACTTTGTGCGTTAACTGAGCGAGTTTACTGATTGATCGGGAAAGAAATGTGGAACAAGTGATAATCTACAAAAACTATGATATTGACAGTAAAATGTCCAAGGAGCTTTTAGGGTCTTCTCTTCCCTTTGCTCTTTCCAAATTGCAGAAACGAATTGACAATCCAATAGTTAAACATACTTTACGTATATGGCTTCAATTTCGGAAATCTTTTGGGTTGAATCAATTTGTTTTAACTATTCCTATTGTATCCAATTTCTTTTTTCATCCTTCTATTATAGACCAAGCTTATTCAGCTTGGAAGACTAAAGGATTAATATGATTTTCCGATTTATTTTTGGATAATTGTTTTATGTCTCTTGAACAATTATTTAATAAATATAATTTGCCTAGATTTCATTTTTTTAGATATTTACAGATTAGGAATTTCTTAAATACTGTACTTCCTACCTTTCCAAATCCTGAGTCTTCTGGTATTTTGGAGAATTTGTTAGAACTAAATCCTTCTCAGAAAGGTGTAATATCAAAACTCTACAATATAATTATGAAAATACGTTCAGAGCCCTTCTATAAGATTAAAAATGATTGGGAAAGAGAACTTAACCTTACTATCCCTATTGAGAATTGGGATAAAATTCTTCAATTAGTCAATTTATCATCTATATGTGCTAAACATTCATTAATACAGTTTAAAGTTGTGCACAGGGTTCATATGTCCAAGGATAAATTGGCTCATTTTTATTCCTATATAAATCCTATATGTGACAGATGTCATTCTGAGATAACGTCTTTAACTCATATGTTTTGGTCGTGTCCGCTTTTGAAAAAATATTGGAAAGACATTTTTGATATTATTTCCACGGTATTGAACATTGATTTACAACATCATCCTATTACTGCAATTTTTGGTTTACCAATGATGGACTCAATCCATTTATCTTCTTCTGGTTGTCGAATGATTGCATTTCTTACATTAATGGCTAGAAGATTTATTTTGTTGAATTGGAAAGAAATTAATCCCCCTACCGTATTTCATTTGCTTTCTCAAACTATGTTATGTCTAAATTTGGAGAAAATTAGAAGTGTTGTATTTGACCCTCCTATTAAATTCGAAAAGACATGGAGACCATTTATTCAATATTTTCATACGATGTAATTTGACCCTGTCCCAAACCTATTCTTTTTTCCAGTTTTGATTACACATATGTTGAGAGGATCGGAGTTGACGACACTGATGATTTTGTACTTTTTTTAGATATTATAAACAGCCCATTATTCATTATTATTATTTTTTCTTTTTTTTCTTCCTTTTTTTCTCTTTATTAGTGATTAGGTTGTTAGATTAGTTTTTCTTAGGGTTAATTTTTTTTATATTTCTCTTTTCTGTTTTTTTAACATATATTATGATATATCTAGTTTTGCTTTGTTTACATATTTGTATCATTCATGGTTTGGGAAGACTTAACTATATTGTAACTATTGCTTGTGTATCCTTTCATGTTGAGTTTAAATTTGTAAGTTTGTAATCCCACTATCTATGTATTAATCTTATCATGTTGATATTAATAATAATAAAAAGATTGAAAAAGAAAAGCAAATGTCCAAGGAGCAAATCTCTGCATCAATTGAGGAAGCAAAAAAAAACCCCACATTGACAATATCGAAAAGTTCTGTGGGGATTGCAAGCGGTCAGTGCTTCCAATGATGCTTGTTCTTGTTCCTACATCGGGCAGTACCCTGACACAGCACCATCTTCTGAACAATTGGCACAGTAGATGTCTAACTTAGACAGAACGTCTTCACCCACTGAGTGGGGACAGTGTGGAACCCATCACCACAGGGAAGAGCTGAGATAATACAGCAGGGTTGGATTTAACATGAACCTGAGTGAACATGGAGAGGACAGAGAGACTTGAGAATATTCATACAGGGTGAGAGGGGAAGATACTGCTGTGGAGCAGAAACACTGGCAGGGACTGACAACAATGTAGAGACACTGAGGGTTTGAAACACTGTATGTGTGTGTGTGTGTGTGATAAAGAGAATGGATCCAGAATACTAAACTGCCGTCTGGTCACAACAGCAGAACAAACCCCAGCGTGCCCAGTGACCAGGGTCCAGTCCTCGATGTGATGAGCAACACCAGTAACTGCAAAATCTAACACCCACAGCCACTCACTGTTGTCTCTGTGAAAACGTAGGAACTCAGCAGGTTGGGCAGCATCCGTGGAAACGAGCAGTCAACGTTTCGGGCCGAGACCCTTCGTCAGGACTGAAGAGGGAGGGGCAGGGGCCCTCCTTCAAAAGTAAATTGTCCGGTCAGTTTTTTAACTACGCTCCCGAACTTTGAAACTGAAAATCTAAAACTATAAAGGATACAGTCTCAGCTGACACTTCCAAACAGTAGTTTAAAACTATCTACTTAACCTTGCTTTTAATTAACATCATTTTGCCTTTTATTTTTATGTTTGCACTTTATCCCATTGTAAAACACATTGAACTACAGCTTTTGAATGAACTCTATAAATTAGTTATTATTTACCTGCCCACTCATTAATACAAATATCTAATCAGCCAATCATGTGCAATATTTCAATCTACAAAAGCATGCAAACTTGGTCAAAAGGTTCAGCTGTTGTTCAGAATGGAGAAGAATTGTGATCTAAGTAGCTTTCACCATGGAATGATTGTTGGTGACAGATGGGGTGGTTTGAGTATCTCAGAAACTGCTGATCAACTGGGATTTTCATGTACAGTACAACATTCTCCAGGGTTTACAAAGAATGGTACAAAATTTTTAAAAAGCTTCCAGTGAGTGGCAGTGTTGTAGGTGAGCACAGCTCGTTAATGAGAGAGGTGAGAGAGAAATGGCCAGACTGGCTCATGTCGACAGGAAGGTGACAGTAACTCAAATACAACAGTGGTGTGCAGAAGAGCATCTCTGAATGCACAACATACTGAACGTTGAAGTAGATGGGCTACAGCAGCAGAAGTCCACAGAGGGTCCACTCCTGTACCTAATAAAGAGGCCTTTGAGCGTAAGTTAGCTTTAACAATAGCTTCACATCAAAAAAACACTTAATTTACCAAGAGACCTACCGTTCCACACACCAACTACATTCAAAGGATTATTTTTATTTCTAATTATTTTGAGATACAGCTTGTAACCAGTCCTTTCAGCCCAATGAGCCCGTACTGCCTAATTACACCCGTGTGACCAATTAACCGGCTAACCCGTACGACTTTGGAAAGTGGGAGGAAACCGGAGCACCAGGAGGAAACACATGTGGTCACAGGGAAGAATGTGCAAACTCCTCACAGACAGTGACGGAATTGAACCCGGGTTACTGGCACTGCAATGACACTACACTACTGTGCCGACTTAGTAAAGAGTTTTTTAATGCAAGTTGTTTTAAATACGTTTCATATTTAAATATTAAACCCAGCACATAACTCAATATTCTCACTTGTGTGAAAACTGACTGGTGTGTCACCTGATTGGACTGATGAGAGAACTCCCCCCACCAGTGACTCTGAGTAAGTTAACTGTTGACCCCCAGTGTGAATGACAGTGGATTCCAGTTAATCGGGCCATTGGTTAATCAGGGCAGCCAGTTATTTAGGACAACACTTAAAGAACAAAAGCTAATAAAAAAAATAACCGGCATATTCTTTGTTTATTTGGGACACTATGCCAGTTAATTGGGACAGGAGGCTGTTGCCAAACAATTTCTAACTAGCAACCTTTATGTTCACATGTGTGGCCATTAGATGCTACACTGAGCTTAGAGCGAACTCTATTTAAATAGCACGGTATGAGGTTATCTGCATGAGGTGTCTGCATTGATTTTGTTCATTTATGAGGGGTGATTGATAAGTTTGTGGCCTTACATAGAAGGAGTCAATTTTAGAAAACCTAGCAGAGTTATTTTTCAATATAGTCCCCTCCTACATTTACACACTTAGTCCAGCGGTCATGGAGCGTACGGATCTTGGACCTCCAGAAAGTGTCCACAGCAGGGGTGATTGATAAGTTCGTGGTTCAAGGTAGAAGGAGATGAGTTATACAGCTCTCGTTACATGCACGTGCAGTTCAACTCTTTGAGTGATGATGCAGAAAGTTTGAAGTTAATAACTCATCCGGGTGATTGATAAATTTGTGGCCTAAGGTAGAAGGAGATGAGTTATTAACTTCAAACTTTCTGCATCATCACTCAAAGAGTTGAACTGCACGTGCATGTAACGAGAGCTGTATAACTCATCTCCTTCTACCCTAGGCCCGAACTTATCAAGCACCCCTGCTGTGGACACTTTCAGGAGGTCCAAGATCTGTATGCTCCACAACTGCTGGACTAAGTTTGTAAATGTAGGAGAGGATGATGTTGAAAAATAAATGTGCTAGGTTTTCTAAAATTGACTCCTTCTACCTTAGGCCACAAATTTATCAATCACCCCTCGTATTCAGGAAGAGCTTCTTCCCCTCTACCATCAGATTTCTGAATTGACATTGAACCCATGAACACTACCTCATTACCTTTGCTCTCTTTTTGCACTACCTACTTAATTAAATATATGTTTAATAGTATTTTATGTAATGCACTGTACTGTTGCTTCAAAACAGCAAATTACGTGACATGTGTTAGCGATAATAAACCTGATTTTGATTCTGACCAGCTTCTCCTGGACGTGATAACACCTTGTGCTTTCATCGCTTCTTTAATTCATGGTAAACACGCCCTGCAAGTTTCCTCACATACTTGGAGGGACCCAGCTTTCATGTCTCATCTCAAGGTCTGACCTGGTTCAGGAAGGACAGGAGTGAAGGGAATGGTGATGTACAAAATCCTGTTTCTGAAATATCCTGTGAACACTCCCCCCCCCCCAGTCCCCGCCTCTGAAAGAACTTCACTCCAGCAGCCCTTGTTCTATTCTACCACAAATGGAGGGGCCTGTGAGAACACATCAGTCTTCTCACTGTGCACTGATGTGACTGAGAGAAACTATTCACCAGCAGATTTTGTTCGGAACAATTCATTTTAATTCTTAAAAGTTCCGTTGGAAAAGTTCCCTCTTATATGTGGTATGAAGCATAGCAGCTAGCAAAATATTTTACAGCACCAAAGACCTGGGTTCAATTCAACATGTCTGTCAGGACCTTATATGTACTTCCATGACCACTGTTTTTTCTCCAACATTCCAAATATGCGCAGGTTGGGGTTAGTAAGCTGTGGGCATGCTATGTTGGCATGGGAGCATGGCGACTCCAGCTGGCTATCCCCTGCAAATCTTTAGACTGTGTTGGTCATTGACGCAAACGACACATTTCACTGTATTTTGCAGCAGCACAATAGCACAGCAGTTGGCGTAATGCTACTACAGGGCTAGTGACCCAGGTTCAATTCCGGCTGCTGTCTGTACGGAGTTGGTACATTCTCCATGTGACTGCGTGGGATTCCTCTGGGTGCTCTGTTCTCCTTGCACATTACAAAGATGTATGGGTTGGAACGTTAGTTCGTCACAATGAGGTTGCATGGCCTCAGTGGGCTGGAAGGACCTGTTATCAAGTATACCTTTAAATACATAAGGTGACACTCTGTGTTACAGCAGTCCGAGAAATAGAAATTCACCCAAAAGGAATTTGCAAACCAACCCAAAAGTTTGAGATACAAGATAAATATTTGCTCAAGTTGATGCATATCCTGTTAACATAGATTTGCATCACAATATGGACCATTTTCTGGTAATACATTAGAACCGCCAATATCAGGGTTTGTCTGTGCAAATTACCATCGTCTTTCATCAACTCTCTCCCTCTTTACATGTGGCAATTGGACACCTAGAACACTACAGCAGAGTACAGCCCCTTTCACCCATGATGTTGTGACAACCGTACAAACTACCCCAAGATCAGTCTAACCCTTCTGATCTACGTAGTTCTCTATTTTTCTATCATCCAAGCGCCTACCTAAGAATCCCTTAATGTATCTACCTCTTCTGACATAACAATGACACTCCCTACATGTTCCTCCAATCCCCCATGTTAGCCATTTCCATTGTGGGAAAAGGTCTCTGGTTGTCCACTTGTGCACATGGTCGGTGTACACAGGCACGCTCAGACCACAATCCCACTGAACATGCGAGGCAGGTGGTGCGTCGATCTACATTGACAATGACAAAGACGTGCTCTTTCAAAACCCCTTAATCATTCTGAAACCGGATAGGAAGTTCCTGGACCATCAGATTTCCCAGCTGGACAGAAGGGGCAAATCTTAGACTGAGTATTGCCCAGGTGTGAAGGGCCACGGCCGTTGTGTTATTTCAGCTCTGGTCATAGGGAAAGACCAAAAGACACAACAACAGAATTGGGCCATCAGCCCATCAAGTCTGGTCTGCCATTTGATCACGACTGATTCTTTCCCCTCCCAACCCCATTTTGCTGGCTTCTCCACAAAATGTTTGACACCCTTATTAAACAAGAACTCAGTTCTGTATTTAAAATTTCAGTAATATCTGAGTAATATTGTCAATATATTGTTTGTTTATGCATTCTTTGTTTAAATAATTAATTAGAGTATGTGAATGTCGTAATACATACTCCACCACTTCATAAGTGCAAATCTCACTGAAGTAACAACTAAGAGTGCACGTTTATCCCGGACTCCTGTTTTTCGTTCAGTTAGTTTGTGGAGTTACAAAACATAACATTGGTGACGAGCAAGTGTTAAAAATAAACCTGTGATGACTACCTGCTGTTGCAGTTCAAAATGCAGCACAGTTTCTCCGCAGGAGGAGAGAAATAGTTGAGTAAAATAAAAAGCCCCAAACATTGCTTGTTTACTCTTTTCCATAGATGCTGCCTGGCCTGCTGAGTTTCTCCAGCGTTCTGTGTGTGTGTGTTGATTGGATTTCCAGCACCTGCAGAGTATGATCATTGTAGCTGGGGTTCACCAACACCAGGCCGATGCAGGTTTAAAGGTGCAAAAACATGCAACAAAGCAGGATGCAAACAAAAAAAAAATATGTTGGGCAGACAAAAATAAATGGACTGCACAGGGCAGAGAAAAAGATAAAATGTGAAGATGCAGTTTCAAGTAGAGCACTAATCTGCAAGCTGTTGATGAAAAATCTGATAATGATGAGAGTGACATAGGACTGCATAGCCTTGAGAGTTACAAGGTGAAAACTAACAATAGACAAGCAAAATGTCTTACAACAGGAGTGCAATTAATTAAAATGGAATTGGACTTTGTCTCAGCTGTTTGTTATTGCTCAAAGGTACTGAGTTAAAGCTTGCAGATATCCAACTAAAAACTTTATACTGGAGAAAAGATAGCTCCTGTGGGAATGACATACAATAACCAACAAACCACAATGAGCATGTATATGATTAAAATCAGGAGGGCCTGCATTGTGGGGGATCTAAGTGGCTGGGACAACCACAATGCGATTGGAGATCCATTCACCACTTGCACGCCACATCCTCTGCAAATAGAGTCAACTGAAAGTGAATTAAGAGAGTTATTGGATGATGCCACTGCAATGTTCAAGGATGGCACTGGAAAACTCAACCATAGCAAGGGCAAAATATTGTTAAATGAAAATGTCACATCGAAGCTTTTCAAAGTCTGCCCAATTTCTTACACCATCCGTGATGAGGTAGCTAGTGAGCTAGATCGCATGCAGCCTTTCTCTGGAGCCCATGGGCAATGCCATTAGTCCCAGTAGCCAATAAGGACAGGGTGTGTCATGATCTGTGGTGATTTTAAGGTTGCCACCTACCCACTACTGGAAGTAGATCAATACCCTTTCCCCAGGGTAGGGGGTTGCCTGCCAAGCTGAGTGGCTCCCCGCCGCCTTTTGTCAGGAAAAGCATTATCCCACAAAAGAAATCCTGGACAGCAATTAAACCTCCAGGCCTGACTGGGACAATTTAAAATTTACCATATGATAACTGGAGAGCAATGCGTTACATATTTGAGTTGAGATGCATTCAGTATTGAGTTGGAATTTATCGCTAAACAGGGAGCAGTGTTGTGTATTTAATATTTCAGTAATATTTGAATTCTACTGCAAATACATTGTTTGATTAAACATTCTTTGTTTAAATAATTAATTACAGGTTGTATAAAAATACGTAAATGGTATATGTCATTATATCACCATGTCATAAGTGCACGTCTCACTAAAGTAAGAACGAAGAGCCCATGTTTATCCTGGTCTCCCAAGTTTTTCTCTTGTTTAGTTTATGGGGTTGCAAAACATAACACTCTGCTTTCAAAATACCCAGTGACCTGGCTTCCACAGCCATCTGCGGCAATGAATTCGTGATTCATCATCCCCTGGTTAAAGAATACTGAGCTGAATAGTGTCTGGTATAAAGGGAGATCTTTGTCTTCTGAGACTGTGTTGCCTGATCCCAAACATCTGCAATATTGTAAACATCCTCTCATGTCCACCCTATCTGGGCCTTTCAATATTTGTTAGGTTTCAATGAACTAATAGCAATCAGGACTGGAGGTCTCAGGTGAGGGGGTAGGTTTAAGTGAGATTTGCGAGGCATATACAGAAGTACTTGGCATGGGTTCACTATTATCGTCCACAAGTACCGAGATAGAGTGGGAAGCTTTTGTTTCGTGTGCCCTCCACACAGACCAGGCCACACATCGTTCAGGGTCAAGGTTCAACCTTATTTGCTGCCACAGAGCAGTTGAAGAGCTATTTAAATCTTTCTTTCTCTCACACAAAACTGATGCCCTCAAGTTTGACACTTCCCTGCCCTGAGAAACGACTGTGGTTATCCACCTTATTGATGCCCTTCTGTTGAAAATTCATCGACTGCTTTAAATTAGGCAACTCACTGTACAACACTTCATCAATTAAAGCTTGCATTTTTATTTTCTCTGCACAAACAACAACATAACCCTGTTGACCCCCCAGCAAACAAGAATTCCAGCATCTGTCATACCTCTGTGTACATGAATTCTACTTTTCCCTTTGTACCGACACCCACTCAGGCCATTTCTCCAATTGATAACACTGAAATGGAATCTCCCGTTGGCCAGACAATTGATTTTTCCCTCCCAGCCTCTGGCATGGGGTCATCCCGGTGAGTTAGCCTCTGGAGATCCCACCACTTTGCACTTGAAGCACTTCTTTCTTATAGTCTTTCCTCATCAATTCAAACATTGCTTCTCAATCTCATTGGATCGAGGTTACAGTTGAGGTCAGACGTTTACATACACCTTAGCCAAATACATTTAAACTCAGTTTTTCACAATTCCTGACATTTAATCCTAGAAAACATTCGCTGTCTTAGGTCAGTTAGGATCTCTACTTTATTTTAAGAATGTGAAATGTCAGTATAATAGTAGAGAGAATGACTTATTTCAGCTTTTATTTCTTTCATTACATTTCCAGTGGGTTATAAGTTTACATACACTTTGCAGTATTTGGTAACATAAATTGGTTAACTTGGGTCAAACGTTTTGGGTAGCCTCCCACAAGCTTCTCACAGTAAGTTGCTGGAATTTTGTTCCATTCCTCCAGTCAGAACGGGTGTAACAGAGTCAGGTTTGCAGGCCTCCTTGCTCGCACAAGCTTTTTCAGTTCTGCTCACAAATTTTCTATCAGACTGAGGCCAGGGCTTTGTGGTGGCCACTCCAATACCTTGACTTTGTTGTCCTTAAGTAATTTTGCCACAACTTTGGAGGTTTGCTTGGGGTCATTGTCCATTTGGAAGACCCTTTTGCGACCGAGCTTTAACTTCCTGGCTGATGTCTTGAGATGTTGCTTCAATATATCCACATAATTTCCCTTCCTCATGATGCCATCTATTTTGTGAAGTGCACCAGTCCCTCCTGCAGCAAAGCACCCCCACAACATGATGCTGCCACCCCCATGCTTCACGGCTGGGATGGTGTTCTTCAGCTTGAAAGCCTCACCCTTTTCCCTCCAAACATAACGTTGGTCATTGTGGCCAAACAGTTCAATTTTTCATTCATCAGACCGGAGGTAATTTCTCCAAAAAGTAAGATCTTTGTCCCCATGTGTTCTTGCAAACTGTTGTCTGGCTTTTTTCAAATTGCGGTTTTGGAGTAGTGGCCATCACAAAGCGCTGACCTCAATCTGATAGAAAATTTGTGAAAAAGCACGTGCGAGCAAGGAGGCCTGCAAACCTGACTCAGTTACACCAGTTCTGACTGGAGGAATGGAACAAAATTCCAGCAACTTACTGTGAGAAGCTTGTGGAAGGCTACCCAAAATGTTTGACCCAAATTAAACAATTTAAAGGCAATGCTACCAAATACTAACAAAGTGTATGCAAACTTCTAACCCACTGGGAATGTAATGAAAGAAATAAAAGCTGAAATAAATCATTCTCTCTATTATTATTCTGACATTTCACATTCTCAAAATAGTGATCCTAACTGACCTAAGACAAGGAATGTTTTCTCGGATTAAATGTCAGGAATTGTGAAAAACTGAGTTTTGGCTAAGGTGTATGTAAACTTCTGACTTCAGCTGTATCTAACTGAACTGTGTCAGCTTCCCATTGGATGTAGTCCAAGGGCTACACAACTTCGTGCCTTCAGTGCCTTGTCCTATTCGACGCTGGTTCAAACCAGTCAAACTGCATCACCCAGTCACTGGGCCAAGATAACGAGATTACTTCTGTAAACCTGCCATTGTACACAGTGAACAACTTATCTGGGAATGATCTCAGGCTTAGTAGATCAATAGTGGAAACTCCTTGTGTCCATGTTCAATTGTTTCAAGTTATCTGAGAGCAAAAGTCAGTTCAAACAGTTCACAAACTGGAAGCTACAGAGCAGGTTTTCAAAATGGCAGCCCGCATTCCTTCCAGAACATGGCAAGCTTTGTCTACTTCCACTCTCCTTGACTCATTCAAGGACAATGTTTTCTTCCATCATGGCCAACATCTATCCCCCCCACCCCACCGGCCTTTGATCCACAGAAAATATTGGGTTCACACTCCCGTTTATATGTCTGAGTGATCCAGTCCGAGAGGAACGCCAGCATTCATGACTACACCAAATAAGACTGATAAAGATACTTACAGAATATCATACTCGAAAACACAGGTACAAAAGGAATATCAACAATGGCATATTTAAAAATATTATCAGTACAAAAGCATATCAAGGAAACATAAAATATACAGCTGCAAGAAATGGTTTGTGAACCCTTTGTAATTACCTGCATCGATTAAATAAATTGTGGTCTGATCTTCATCTAAGCATAATAATAGATAAATTCAAATCTGTCTAAACTAGTAACACACAAACAACTGTACTTCTTCTCATCATTACTGAGTACATCATGTAAACAATCACCGTCTAGGTTCAAAAAAGGCGTAATGCCTTCTACAAAAGCTATTAGGAGTCAGGTGTTCCAATCAATGAGATGAGATTGGAGGTGTGGGTTGTAGAGGTGCCCTGCCCTATAAAAAAGACACACAAAGTCAGGTTACTGATAGAGCCTACTCTTCCCAAGAAATATCTGCTTACGTGCACCGTGCCTTCAACATTCAGAGAACCTTAGAAGAATTGTAGAGATGCGTGAAGCTGCAAAAGGCAACAAAAACATTTCTAAACACCTGAGTGTTCATCAGTCCACAGTAAGAGAAATTATCCCCAAACAGAGGAAATTCAGTACTGTTGCTACTCTCCCTAGGAGTGGGCATCCTGCAAAGATCACACCAAGAGCACAATGTGCAATGCTGAGGTAAGAAAAACACTGAAGAAGAATGGTGTTCATGGAAGGACACCACAGAGGAAACCTCTGCTCTCCAAAAAAAAAAACCATTGATGCATGCCTCAAGTTTGCAAAAGACCACTTGAATGTGCCACAATGCTTCTGGGACGTTCCGTGGACAGATGAGACAAAGTTGAACTTTTTGGCAGAAGTGCACACCGCTATGTTTGGAGGAAACAGCACACCAACACCAAAATCTCATCCCAACTGTGAAGTATGGTTTGGGGCTGCTTTGCTGCCTCAGGGCCTGGAAGCTTGCAAAAATTGAGGCAACAATGAATTCAAAATTGTATCAAGACATTTTACAGGATAACGGTCAGGGTAACGGTCGATCAACTGAAGCTTAATAAAAGTTTGATGATGCAACAAGACAATGATCCGAAACACAAGAGTAAATCAAAAACAGAATGGTTTAAAAAGAAGAAAATTTGTGGGTTGGAATGGCCAAGTCAGAGTCCAGACCTTAACCCAATCGAAGAGGGCTGTTCATGCAAGCTCTCTCAGAAATATTGATGAACTGAAGAAGTTTTGTATGGAGGAATGGTTTAAAATTGCTCCTCACCATCGTGCAAGTTTGATCAGCAGCTACAGGAAACATTTGCTGGAGGTTATTGCTGCTAAAGGAGATTCTACCAGTTAATAAATACACATACATTTTCCAGCCTCGACTGTGTTCATTAAAGAATGTGTTCAACAAAGACACGAAAACTACAATTGGTTATGTGTTATTAGTTTAGGCAGATTGTGTTTGTCCATTATTGCAAACTTAGATGAAGATCAGACCACATTTTATGAATAATTAATGCAGAAAACTAGGTAATTGCAAAGGGTTACAAACTTTTACTTGTAACAGTATCTGATTTCATACCATATACTGAGGCATTTAACAGTAATTAACAAAATATCATGTTGTTATTTTTGCTAACATTGTCTTTAAAATCCTGTTCCACTGGATTGGAGTCGATAAGGGAAATGGAGCCTGTTTTACACCAAACAATTTTGCATCACTTTGCAGTGAAGTGGGGACCTTGATCTGATTCAACTTGAAAATAACCCGGCTGTAACCTTATCAATGTTACTTCTAAGCAAACCAGAGAGAGTTCTGCCGAGGGGTTTCAGCCCAAAACGTCGACTGTACTTTTTTCCATAGATGCTGAGTTCCTCCAGCATTTTGTGTGTGTTGCTCAGTGTTATTTCTAGTTGGGGAAACCTCTACCCACTTGGTGAAAGTATCCACTATCCACATACTTCAGACCTCCAGGGATAGAGGCAAAGGTCCTACAAAATCAAACTGCAAGTTAACCCAAGGTCCTTCTATGGCTGCTTTTTTGGCTAATTTATCTGGGTTATACCGCGCACAAATCAAACAATTCTTCCAATAATGTTCTACATCTCCTCGCTTTTTTTGGCCACCAACACAAATTCAAATGTTCCATAGTTCAATCTCCTCCTTGATGCACAAAGATGTCACGGTACCAATACATCATCTGAGTTCTTTCTTTTACATTCTGGCACCATGCAGTCTGCCATTATGAAGTATAATTCCATTCTGTACCTGTACTCGTGGATATTTCCCATTCTCTTCAGAATTCTCTCCTCTCTGTACCTTTGCTAACTCATCCTGTTGTTGTATCTTCACTAAGTCAATAAGCAGACTGGTCGCTGGTTTCTGTGTCATCACTCCCTCTATATCTGGATTCCATTTCACCCTGCAACTTGCTCTGAGTTCGTCGAGCTCATTCCCTTCCAAGCATGTCTTTAAGTCAGTCTTCAACAAGGGTGGAAATAGTAAAGGTTTACCATCTGCTGAGACATAACCTCCAGCTTCCAAAATATTCAGTCAAACCATTACAAAGACACATACTATCTGACTACATGCCTTGCTGATGAAGGATAGAAGACCACAAGACATAGGAGCAGAATTAGGCCATTTGGCCCATCAAGTCTGCTCCACCATTGAATCATGGCTAATCCTTTTTCCCCCTGCTCAGCCCCGCTCCCCGGCTTTCTCCCTGTAACCTTTGATGCCGTGTTCAAACAAAAACCTATCACGCATTTCCTTAAATACACTCAATGACCTGGCCACCACAGTTGCCTGCGGTAATAAATTCCACAAATTCACCACCCTCTGGCTGAAGAAATTTTTGTTTCCGTTTTAAATGGATGCCCCTCTATCATGAGGCAATGCCCCCATCCTAGATTCCCCCGCCATGGTAAACATCCTTTCCCACATCTACTCTTTCAAAATTCAAAATGTTTCAATGAGATCCCCCCGTCATCCTACTAAATTACAGACCCAGAACCATCAAACATTTCTTGTATGATAACGCTTACATTCCCAAAATCATCCTTGTGAACCTCCTCTGAACCCTCTCCAATGCCAGCACATCTTTCTTAGATGAGTCCAAAACTGTTCACAATACTCAAGGTGAGGCCTCACCAGTGTCTTATAAAACCTCAGCATCACATCCCTGCTCTTGTATTCTAGACCTCTTGAAATGAATGCTAACACTGTATTTGACATCCTCACCACTGACTCTACCTGAAGTTAACTTTTAGGGTGTTCTGCATGAGGACTCCCAGGTCCCCTTGCATCTCAGATTTTTGGATTTTCTTCCAGTTTGCAAAATAGTTTGCACATTTATTTCTACTACCAAAGTGCATGACTATGCATTTTCCAACATTGTATTTCATTTGCCACTTTCTTGACCACTCTCCTAATTTATCTAAGACTTTCTGCAGCCTACCTGCCTCTCCACCAACCTTCACACCATCTGCAAACTTGGCAACAAATCCATCTATTCAATCATCTAAATCACTGATATAGAGCATAAAAACCAAGTGGTTCTAATACCAACCCCTGCGGAACACCTCTAGTCACTGGCAGCCAACAAGAAAAGGTACCTTTTATTCCCACTCCCTGCATCTTACCAATCAGTCAATGCTCTAACCATGTTAGTAACTTTCCTGTAATACCATGGGCTTTTAACTTGGTGAGCAGCCTCATGCGTGGCACCTTGTCAAAGGCCTTCTGAAAGTCCAAATATACAACATCCACTGCATCCCTTTATCTATTCTACTTGTAATCTCCTTAAAGAAACCCAGAAGGTTCGTCAGGCAGGATTTTCCCTTAAGGATATCTGTCTGGATGGCTGACAACAAAAGCTACAGCTGAAAGTTCTGCCGTTGGGGCACCCACTGTTTTTGGTGACTTGATTGAAACACTTTCCATCTTGATTCCCTCCTTGATCTCTACATATGGACCACATTCTATAAATCTCTCTCCATCCTGAACTGACAACAATCCATCAAAGATCCCTCAAAAGGGGTATTTTCCAGTCACTGGACTTTATTTTCCTCTCCTGATTTGAAGATGGGAATGAATGGTCAGTCCGTCCTTGTACTGCTGTCCCCTGACACTCATGAGGTTCACAACGATAAGTTAAATTGTTAGTGAGCTTGGTTAACACTTTTAACTGCGACATTACGACCCTGCAATAGCAAGGTCCATCAGACAGGGCTGAGTGTAACACTGAAGGCCTATCTTCCTATTCCGTACTTCATTTAAATCATGAGTTATCTGTCCTGTGTTGCTGAATATATTGGAAAAGTTCCCAAGGGTTGTCTCCCAGCCCACACTTTGGTACATTCGCATCTATAGGATTCAGTTGGGCCACATTAAAAGGGGTAGAATACTGTGACACAACTGGTCCCTCTGGCTCTGGTGACTCCTGAACTCTCTCCATCACCATGGATGCCACTGAGGCAGTGGGTGTTGAAGGTTCTACCCCCTCTGGGAAAAATCCACATGAAGACGGACCGCTTCCCTAATCATACTCACTATTACAGTGTGTCGCCTCAGACGGAGATCACCCCAGTCTACATCATCATCAGTCCTCACATCAAATACACACGTCACCCCTCTCTGAGCTGAGATGACTGTGCAGCCGTTCGATCTTTTTTAAACACTTGGTGTGATCAGAACGGCCTTTCTTTCCAGCTGATTTCCACACGGCATTCACAGCACTCTGTAAATCCTGACACTGACTTTCCCACTTCTTAATCCCGTATTCACCCTTTCACACTCCTCTTCACTTTACTGTCTCTGCACAAACAACGTAACTATGTTGACCCCTGGCCAGCATGAATTCCACTGTTCCCCCTGTACCAATACTCACTCAGACCACTTCTCACATTTGTAATACGGAAATAGAACCTTCCATTGGCCAGACAATTGGTCCTTTCTCTTCCAACCCCCAGCATGGGTTTCATCCTTGCAACGGTCAGTCTCTGAAATTCCTGCCCCTTTGCATTCGAAGCCCCTCATCCTTACAGTCTTCACGCATCAGTTCAATGTTGCATTTCAATCCTGTTGGCATCGTCTGACTGACCTGTGTCTGATTCCCATTGGATGTAGTCCAAGGATGACACAACCCCAGCCTTAAGTGACTTCTTTCGTTCTATTCGACTCGGGAACGAACCATTCTAACCAGGTCACAGAGACACTAGGCTGAGATAACGAGATTACTTCTGTAAACCTGCCATTGTACATAATAAACAGCTCATCTGAGAACGATCTTTAGGTTTAGCAGATCAATAGCGGAAACTCCTTCAACTGCTCTGATTAAGTTATTCCAGAGGAAGAATCAGTTCAAACTGTTCACAAATTGGAGGTTACAGAGCAGCTTCCCAAAATGGCAGCCTCCATTCCATCAATCACATGGCAAGAACAAAGACATCTGGTTCATCTACTTCTTCTCTCCTTGACCCTTTCGAATTTGATGTTTTCTTCCATAATTATTTCCTTCATGGCCAACATCTCAAACTATCTTACTTCAGGGAAAGAAAGCAAGCAGAGGAAAGTTTGTCTTTTTTAAAAAAACACAGAAAGCAGTGGGGGGTGGGTGGAAAACCTTGCCACTGGTGGTGGAAGCTGATACTTCAGGGGCATTTTAGAAACTCTCAGATAAGCACGTGGATGATAAAAAAATAGAGGGCAATATAGCAGGGAAGTGTTAGACTAATCATAGAGTAGGTTAAAAAGTCTAGACAACATTGTGGGCCAAAGGACCTACACTGTTCTGTGGTATTGTAAGTTCAATCCGGATTCTCTTCATAACTCAAGCCTTCCAAGACCCTGGTGTCAACCTTGTGAATCTATTTTTCACCTTTGCCTTTGTAATGTTATCATTCCTGTAGTCAGGCGACCAGAAATGGACATTAACTCCAAGTGTGGTCTCAACGACATCTTGTGCAGTTGCCTCACAACTTGCTGACCCTTACACTCAAACCCCTGACCAATGGTGCACATAGGTGATGTCAGGGCTCCACTTCCAGGTGAACTCAACGCTTTCTGTGCTCAGATCGTCAAAACATGGAGCAGCCATCAAGAACTCCCTCAGCACCCAACGATCCTGTGATTTCTGTCTCTGAGGCTGACATGCAACTGGCTGAAGTGTGAACTGCCTGCAACCTCCTGCTTCGGCAGCCTGAGTTACCACCTTCTTTAAGCAGACGTGACTGACACCAGTGCCTAAGACAACCATGGTAACCCTGCCGCAATGACGATCTTCCAGTAGCACTTACATCCACAGTGATGAAGTGTTTTGAGAGACCGATGATGCAACCTATCAACTGCTGCCCGAGATACGACTTGTATCTGATCCAATTTGCCTGCTGGAGCAACAGTTAATAGACAATAGGTGCAGAAGTAGACCATTCGGCCCCTCGAGTCTGCACCGCCATTCTGAGATCATGGCTGATCATTCACTATCACACAGTTCCAGGGCAGACTGGCTCTCCGCTCAGCCCTGGACAGCAAACATGCAGGCTGCACTTGCCACATCATTGAAACATTCCCACAAACTATCAACTCTCTTTCAAGGGCTCGCCATCTCACCTTCTCGATATTTATTGCTTGTTATTTATTTATTTTCGTGTTTGCACAGTCTGTTGTCTTTTGCACACCTCAGTTGATGTGTAAACTTGTAAACTTTCATTGATTCAATTATGGATTGAATGAGTATGCCAACAAGAAAGTGAACCTCAGGGTTGTGTATGGGGACACATTGTACTTTAATTTACTGTGACCTATGGTGAGGGCAAACGCCTTAACAACCTTGTCCATCAACATCACCACTTTCAGGGAACTCTGTACGCGTAGGTCTCTCTGTTCTCTAATGCTCCCCAGGACACTGCCATTCACTGAGAAAATCCTGCCCTGGTTTAACTTCCCAAAGATACAACTCTGCGCTTGCCCATTTTCCCAGGCGAACCAGACACCGGACCCTGGAACCACAAATCCGGACGCTGATAGAGCTCAACAGTCGAATAGCGTCTCTGGATGATGGAGGTCCAAGTCGACGCTTCCAGTCGAGACCCTGCGTCAGGAAACCCAGACCACTGACCCGTACTTTCTGCCTCCATGGATCCTGTTGGACCGTCAGTGTGTTGTGCTCCCTGATTTGTGTGAGCATCATAGCATGGGTAAGAGCCCTTGGCCCTCCCACCTGCCCCACCAGCCAGTAGAGTTACAGATGACAAGGGGATATAGCTTGTCTATATCCCTTTAAAGTCTCTTCAAATCCTCCTCAAGCCCAGTTCATTCACACAGAACAGATTTATTTATAATCGATGCAGAATACAAATGTACCTGCAGTTCCAGGGGAAACAACCCAAATGTGTCCAGTGACCAGGGTCCAAACCTGGATGTGATCAACAGCAGCAATAACTGCAGAATCAGTTCCTGCAGTCACTTGTGAACTCACCACGCTCTCAGAGCTGCCGTGTTTAAATGCCCTGCGTATGTTCTGCACACTTAAACTTTCCCTTCAGTGTGAGTTCATCGGTGCCTCCAGAAGTGAGACGATCGAGCAAAGTTCTTCCACGTTCAGGGCAGGTGAACGGCCTCTCTGTTGTGAATTCGTTGGTGCCTCAGAAGGGCAGACGACCGAGTAAACCCCTTCCCGCACTCGGAGCAGGTGAACGGCCTCTCCCCGGTGTGAATTCGTCGGTGCGCCAGTAGCTCGGACAACTCAGTGAATCCCTTCCTGCACTCCGAGCAGGGGAAGGGCCTCTCCGCGGTGTGAATGCGCTGGTGCCTCAGAAGGGCAGACGACCGAGTGAACCCCTTCCCGCACTCGGAGCAGGTGAACGGCCTCTCCCCGGTGTGAATTCGCTGGTGTGCCAGAAGTTCGGACGACTGCGTGAATCCCTTCCTGCACTCCGAGCAGGTGAAGGGCCTCTCCGCGGTATGAATCCGCTGGTGCCTCAGAAGGTCAGACGACCGAGTGAACCCCTTCCCGCACTCGGAGCAGGTGAACGGCTTCTCCCCGGTTTGAATCCGTTGGTGCATCAGAAGTACAGACGACCGAGTGAACCCCTTCCCACATTGGGAGCAAGCGAAGGGCCTCTTCCCAGTGTGAATATTTTGGTGCGTGAGAAGCTCGGAGGACCAAGTTAATCTCCCCCCACACTCAGGGCAGATGAACGGCCGTTCCCTGGTGTGAATCCGCTGGTGAATCAGAAGGTGGGCAGACTGAGTGAACCCCTTCCCGCACTGATGGCAGATGAAGGGCTGCTCCCCGGTGTGAATTCGTTGGTGAGTCAGGAGGTCAGACGACTGAGTGAATCCCTTGCCGCACTCGGAGCAGATGAACGGCCTCTCACTGCTGTGGAACAGCTGGTGTCTCTGTAATCTGAATAAATCTACGAAACCCTTCCCACAGTGACAGCAGGTGAACGACGTCTCCCCGGTGTGAATGCGTTGGTGCGTCAGGAGCATGGACAGCTGAGTGAACCCCTTCCCACACTCGGAGCAGGTGTAGGGCCTCTCCCTGGTGTGAATGTGTTGGTGCGTCAGAAGCCCAGACGACCGAGTGAATCCCCTCCCACACTCAGAGCAGATGAATGGCCGCTCCCCGGTGTGACTCCGTTGGTGTGTCAGCAGGTGGGACGAGCGAGTGAATCCCTTGCCGCACTGACTGCATATGAATGGCCGCTCCCCGGTGTGAATCCGTTGGTGCGTCAACAGGTCAGACGACTGAGTGAACCCCTTCCCGCACTCAGAGCAGATGAATGGCCTCTCCCTGGTGTGGACCAGCTGGTGTCTCTGTAGTCCGGAGGAATTTTTGAAACCCTTCCCGCAGTGACAGCAGGTGAACGGCCTCTCACCGGCGGGATCTTGCGGGCGTTTCATCAGGTCGCCGAGTCACTTAATGTGTCAGGAGGTTGGACGATGGATTGAACAGCAGAATGGCCTCTCTCCGGTGTCAGCTCAGTAGTGTTTCACCAAATGGGATGAGCGAGTGAATCGGATGACTGTGTGAGTCCCTTCTCCCATGTGAAGCAGGGTGACGATGTTTCCCCAGGACCTCAATGATCAGTCAGTAAAAAGATGACCAAATTAAATGGAAACAGGCGGAAAAAACATTTGAATATTCTCAGGGAAATGGATCTGAAGATCTGGGGCCTGAAGTGAAACAAACCAGCGTCTCTCCTTTCACAGGCCGATGATATTCAGGTGCTGGGGAGCTGAGTGGGGTGTAGATCGGATGTGATATTCCGTCTGAGATACCCAGTTGCAATTCCTCCACCTTTGATGTCCTGGGAAAAGTTACAAAAATCATCAATAAGTACAGGGTAGTGACAGAACAGATCACTTTAACCTCCTGGGTCGGCTGTGACTCAGGTGGTAGCTCTCTGACTTTGACACTGTAACTGTAAGATTTAAGAGAAATTTGGATAGGTACATGGATGAGAGGGATAAGGAGGGATAGGTGGGGCCGGTCAGAAGCCAAGGCTGGAATGAACCAGATGGGCTGAAGGGCCTGCTGTGCTGTTGACCTGTCTGATTGTCCTGCCTCCGGGACCGGATCAAGGGCTTGTGTCCAGTTCCAGAGACTTGAGCACAGGACTGGGCAGAGAGGTCAATTAGCTCACATTCAGATCACAGATAACAGCATAAAGATTAGAAATCCCTGGACACACGCTTCTGAAATTCACTGCCTGAGGTCACAATGAAGGTAGTGTCATGAATATATTCACAGGTGGTATCAAAGCACCTTTGGGCCATAAGGGACCGAGAAAGTGGACTTCTGCGCTGCGAAGTTCTACATGAAAAGCCAGCCTGATGCTAAACAAGAGACCTGCTAATCGGGGAGGGGAGAACAACAACATTATTGACCAGGACATGAGGCACAAATGCCCAGCCCTTCTCCCAAACATCATCCCAGAAAGGCAGTGCTCTGACGTCTAAGTTGAAAATCAGATCAGAGGTTTCAATCCGGATAAAATCAATGGAGAATAAAACAGAATTAATGCAGATTTAGTGTATATAGTTTCTACGTAATTGTGTAAAAGAGCCTCTTACTGTACTGTAAGACTCCAACATAAAATCATGATAAAGAAATTGTTGGTTGACTTTATAACCATATAACCATATAACAATCACAGCACGGAAACAGGCCATCTCGGCCCTCCTAGTCCGTGCCGAACTCTTAATCTCACCTAGTCCCACCTACCCGCACTCAGCCCATAACCCTCCACTCCTTTCCTGTCCATATACCTATGCAATTTTACCTTAAATGACACAACTGAACTGGCCTCTACTACTTCTACAGGAAGCTCATTCCACACAGCTATCACTCTCTGAGTAAAGAAATACCCCCTCGTGTTTCCCTTAAACTTCTGCCCCCTAACTCTCAAATCATGTCCTCTCATTTGAATCTCCCCTACTCTCAATGGAAACAGCCTATTCACGTCAACTCTATCTATCCCTCTCAAAATTTTAAATACCTCGATCAAATCCCCCCTCAACCTTCTATGCTCCAATGAATAGAGACCTAACTTGTTCAATCTTTCTCTGTAACTTAAGTGCTGAAACCCAGGTAACATCCTAGTCGTCTCTGCACTCTCTCTAATTTATTGATATCTTTCCTATTATTCGGTGACCAGAACTGTACACAATATTCCAAATTTGGCCTTACCAATGCCTTGTACAATTTTAACATTACATCCCAACTTCTGTACTCAATGCTTTGATTTATAAAGGCCAGCGTTCCAAAAGCCCTCTTCACCACCCTATCTACATGAGACTCCACTTTCAAGGAACTATGCACTGTTATTCCTAGATCTCTCTGTTCCACTGCATTCCTCAATGCCCTACCATTTACCCTGTATGTTCTATTTGGATTATTCCTGCAAAAATGTAGAACCTCACACTTCTCAGCATTAAACTCCGTCTGCCAACGTTCAGCCCATTCTTCTAACCGGCATAAATCTCCCTGCAAGCTTTGAAAACCCACCTCATTATCCACAACACCTCCTACCTTAGTATCATCTGCATACTTACTAATCCAATTTACCACCCCATTATCCAGATCATTTATGTATATTACAAACAACATTGGGCCCAAACCAGATCCCTGAGGCTCCCTGCTAGTCACCGGCCTCCATCCCGATAAACAATTATCCACCACTACTCTCTGGCATCTCCCATCTAGCCACTGTTGAATCCATTTTATTACTCCAGCATTAATACCTAATGACTGAACCTTCTTAACTAACCTTCCATGTGGAACTTTGTCAAAGGCTTTGCTGAAGTCCATATAGACTACATCCACTGCCTTACCCTCGTCAACATTCCTCGTAGCTTCTTCAAAAAATTCAATAAGGTTTTTCATACATGACCTTCCACACACAAATCCATGCTGGCTACTCCTAATCAGATCCTGTCTATCCAGATAATTATTAATACTATCTCTAAGAATACTTTCCATTAATTTACCCACCACTGATGTCAAACGGACAGGTCTATAATTGCTAGGCTTACTTCTAGAACCCTTTTTAAACAATGGAACCACATGAGCAATACGCCAATCCTCTGGCACAATCCGCGTTTCTAATGACATCATAAAGATCTCCGTCAGAGCTCCTGCTATTTCTACACAAACTTCCCTCAAGGTCCTGGGGAATATCGTGTCAGGACCCAGAGATTAATCCACTTTTAAATTTCTTAAAAGCGCCAGTACTTCCACCTCTTTAATTGTCATAGGTTCCATAACTTCCTTACTTGTTTCCCACACCTTACACAATTCAATATCCTTCTCCTTAGTGAATACCGAAGAGAAGAAATCGTTCAAAATCTCTCCCATCTCCCTCGGCTCCACACATAGCTGACCACTCTGATTCTCTAAGGGGCCAATTTTATCCCTCACTATCCTCTTGCTTTTAATATAACTGTAGAAACCTTTCGGATTTACTTCCACCTTATTTGCCAAACCAACCTCGTATCTTCTTTTAGCTTTTCTAATCTCTTTCTTAAGATTCCTTTTACATTCTTTATATTCCTCGAGCAATTCCTTTACTCCATGCTGCCTATATCTATTGTAGACATCCCTCTTTATCCAAACCAAATTTCTAATATCCCTTGAAAACCATGGTGCTTTCAAACCTTTAACCTTTCCTTTCAACCTAACAGGAACATAAAGATTCTGTACCCTCATAATTTCACCCTTAAATGACCTCCATTTCTCTATTACATCCTTCCCATAAAACAACTTGACCCAATCCACTCTCTCTAAATCCCTTCGCATCCCCTCAAAGTTAGCCTTTCTCCAATCAAAAATCTCAACTCCAGGTCCTGTCCTGTCCTTCTCCATAATTATATTGAAGCTAATGCTATTGTGATCACTGGACCCGAAGTGCTCCCCAACACATACATCTGTCAGCTGACCTATTGCATTCCCTAACAGGAGATCCAACACTGCCCCATCTCTAGTCGGTACTTCTATGTATTGTTGCAAAAAACTATCCTGCACACATTTCACAAACTCTAAACCATCCAGCCCTTTTACAGAATGAGCTTCCCAGTCTAAGTGTGGAAAATTAAAATCTCCCACAATCACCACCTTGTGTTTACTACAAATATCTGCTATCTCCTTACACATTTGCTCTTCCAACTCACGCTCCTCCTTAGGTGGCCTATAATACACTCCTATCAGTGTTACTACACCTTTCCTATTCCTCAATTCCACCCAAATAGCCTCCCTAGAGGAGCTCTCTAATCTATCCTTCCAAAGCACCGCCATAAGATTTTCTTGGACAAGCAATGCAACACCTCCTCCTCTGGCCCCTCCTACTCTATCACACCTGAAGCAACTAAATCCAGGAATATTTAGTTGCCAATCACACCCTTCCTGCAACCATGTTTCACTAATAGCTACAACATCATAATTCCAGGTATCAATCCACGCTTTAAACTCATCCACCTTACAATGCTCCTAGCATTAAAATAGATACATTTAAGATACTCTCCACCTCCTCCTCTCTTTTCATCCCTAACAACACATTCAAATTTATTATCCTTTTCTTTCTTCTCCCCTACAACTTCGGGCTGAGCGCATCCCTTCTCCATCACCTGCCTTTCCTCCCTCACACACTGTCTCTTTACTTGCTCTACTGGTGAACTAACCTCCTCTCCCATAGTTTCCTCAAATTGATTCCCGCCCACCCCCCCATCTTACTAGTTTAAGTCTACCCTGTAGCACTAGCAAACCTCCCCGCTAGAATATTGGTCTCCCCAGGATTCAAGTGTAACCCGTCCTTCTTGAACAGGTCACGCCTGCCCCAGAAGAGGTCCCAATGATCCAGAAACTTGAATCCCTGCCCCCTGCACCAACCCCACAGCCACACATTCATCCTCCACCTAATTCTATTCCTACTCTCACTGTCGCTTGGCACAGACAGTAATCCCGAGATTACTACCTTTGCGGTCCTTCTTCTTAACTGCCTTCCTAACTCCCTATACTCTCGTTTCAGGACTTCTTCCCCTTTCCTACCTATGTCATTAGTACCTACATGTACCACGACCTCTGGCTCCTCACCCTCCCACTTCAAGATATCTTGGACGCGATCAAAAACATCCCGAACCCTGGCACCAGGGAGGCAAACTAACATCCGGGACTCCCGATCACCTCCACAGAACCGCCTGTCTGAACCCCTGACTATCGAGTCCCCTATTACTATGGTCCTCTTTCTTCTATCCCTACCCTTCTGAGCTACAGGGCCGTCCTCTGTGACTTTTTGTTTGTTTTGTTGTCTTGTGATCAGAAGAACAGAAAAGGGTACATAAATACAGTAACACACACAAAGTGCTAGTGGAACGTGGCAGGCCAGGAGGCATCTATAAGGAGATGCACTGTCGACGTTTCGGGCCGAGACCCTTCGTCAGGACTAACTGAAAGGAAAGATAGTAAGAGATTAGAAAGCAGTGGGGGGAAGGGGAAATGCAAAATGATAGAAGAAGACCGGAGGGGGTAGGGTGAAGCTAAGAGTTGGAAAGGTGATTGGCGAAAGTGATACAGAGCTGGAGAAGGGAAAGGATCATGGGATGGGAGGCTTTGGGAGAAAGAAAGGGGGAGGGGAGTACCAGAGGGAGATGGAGAACAGGCAAAGAGTGATGGGCAGAGAGAGAACAAAAAGGAGGGGGGGAAATAAATATATCAGGGATGGGGTAAGAAGGGGAGGAGGGGCATTAATGGAAGTTAGAGAAATCAATGTTCATGCCATCAGGTTGGAGGCTACCCAGCCGGTATATAAGGTGTTGTTCCTCTAACCTGAGTGTGGCTTCATTTTGACAATAGAGGAAGCCGTGGATAGACGTATCAGAATGGGAATGGGACATGGAATTAAAATGTGTGGCCACTGGGAGATCCTGCTTTCTCTGGCAGACCGAGCGTAGGTGTTCAGCGAAACGGTCTCCCAGTCTGCATCGGGTCTCACCAATATATAAAAGGCCACACCGGGAGCACCGGACACAGTATACCACACCAGCCGACTCACAGGTGAAGTGTCGCCTCACCTGGAAGGACTGTCTGGGGCCCTGAATGGTGGTGAGGGAGGAAATGTTAGGGCAGGCGTAGCGCTTGTTCCGCTTACAAGGCTAAGTGCCAGGAGGGAGATCGGTGGGAAAGGATGGGGGGTGGGGGACAAGTGGACAAGGGAGTTGCGTAGGGAGTGATCCCTGTGGAAAGCAGAAAGGAGGAGGGAGGGAAAGATGTGCTTGGTAGTGAGATCCCGTTGGAGGTGGTGGAAGTTACGGAGAATTATACTTTGGACCTGGAGGCTGGTGGGGCGGTAGGTGAGGACAAGGGGAACCCTATCCCGAGTGGGCTGGCGGGTGGATGGGGTGAGGGCAGATGTGCGGGAAATGGGAGAGATGCATTTGAGAGCAGAGTTGATGGTGGAGGAAGGGAAGCCCCTTTGTTTAAAAAAGGAAGACATCTCCTTCGTCCTGGAATGAAAAGCCTCATCCTGAGAGCAGATGCAGTGGAGACGGAGGAATTGTGAAAAGGGGATAGCATTTTTGCAAGAGGCAGGGTGGGAAGAGGAACAGTCCAGGTAGCTGTGAGAGTCTGTAGGCTTATAGTAGATATCAGTAGATAGGCCGTCTCCAGAGATGGAGACAGAAAGATCGAGAAAGGGGAGGGAGGTGTCGGAAATGGACCAGGTAAATTTGAGGGCAGGGTGAAAGTTGGAGGCAAAGTTAATGAAATCAACGAGCTCAGCAAGCGTGCAGGAGGCAGCACCAATGCAGTTGTCGATGTAGTGAAGGAAAAGAGGAGGATGGATACCTATATAGGCTTGGAACATGGACTGTTCCACAAAGCCAACAAAAAGGCAGGCATAACTGGGGCCCATGCAGGTGCCCATGGCTACACCCTTGGTTTGGAGGAAGTGGGAGGAGCCAAAGGAGAAACTATTGAGAGTAAGGACTAATTCCGCTAGATGGAGGAGAGTGGTGGTAGAGGGGAACTGGTTAGGTCTGGAATCCAAAAAGAAGCAGTGAGCTTTGAGACCTTCCTGGTGGGGGATGGATGTCCATGGTGAAAATAAAGCAGTGGGGGCCAGGAAACTTAAAATCATTGAAAAAATTCAAAGCGTGAGAAGTGTCACGAACATAGGTGGGAAGAGATTGAACAAGGGGGGATAAAACAGTGTCAAGGTATGCAGAAATGAGTTCGGTAGGGCAGGAGCAAGCTGAGACAATGTGTCTACCTGGACAGGCAGGTTTGTGGATCTTAGGTAGGAGGTAGAAACAGGAAGTGCGGGGTGTGGGAACTATGAGGTTGGTGGCAGTGGATGGGAGATCCCCAGAGCTTATAAGTTTGGTGATGGTGTGGGAGACAGTGGCCTGGTGCCCCTTAGTGGGGTCATGATCGAGGGGTAAATAAGAGGAGGTATCAGCAAGTTGTCGCTGTACCTCTTCAAGGTAGAGGTCAGTTTGCCAGACTACAACTGCGCCCCCTTTATCAGCGGGTTTTATAGTAAGGTTGGGATTGGATCGGATAGAGTGTAGAGCAGAGCGTTCAGGAGTGAGGTTGGAATTGGAAGAAGGTGTGGTGAAGTCAAGATGGTTGATGTCCCGTCGGCAATTAGCAATAAAAAGATCCAGAGCAGGGAGAAGACCACAGCAGGGTGTCCATGAAGAGGAGGAGGGTTGAAGACGGGAGAAGGGGTCATCAGTGGGGGTGGGAGAGTCCTTGCCAAAGAAGTAAGCTTGAAGACTGAGCCGGTGGAAGAAGAGTTCAGCGTCACGGCGTACACGGAACTCGCTGAGGTGTGGGCGAAGGGGGACAAAGCTGAGGCCCTTACTGAGGACAGAGCGCTCTGCCTCAGAAAGTTGAAGGTCGGAGGGAATGGTAAAGACCCGGCACAGATGAGAGATGGGATCAGAGGGGGGAGGGAGGCTGGTGGTGTCGGTGGAGAGGGGAGGGTTGGGGTGAGAGGAAGATGGAGCCTCTGAGGGCCCAGGAGCTGACGATGGGATCTGAGGGAGAGGGGATTGCAGAGTAGTGGTGGGGGAAGTGGAGATGAGAGTCACAATCTCGGCATGTGAAGACCTGGCCTGGAGTTCAAGGCTGGAGTCGCAGTTGGAGGCCGCGCAATCGCTTTGAGGGAGTCCATGGTCATTGGAACCCGCGGTGATGGTGCTGGAGTCCGGGTTTTCAATATGCCCTGGGTTGATGGGGCAGCCGAGATCGACGGCCGGGGTAAATCCATGGTCGTTGGAACACGCGGTGATGGTGCTGGAGTCCGGGTTTTCAATATGCCCTGGGTTGCTGGGGCAGCCGAGATCGACGGCCGGGGCAGCGATCCGAAGTTAAATAAATACAGTATGGTATCTGATTTTCAGGAGGACTTTCAAAGTTTGGTGATATTATACTGATGAGAATTCAGGCTTGCATAATGAAAATCAAATGGTTGGAAATATTTAGGTTACTTCCAGGTTAGGAAGTTGTAAGGATTGAAGCAAGGGGCCATGATTAATGATTCGAGGCCAAGTGTTGCTAATGGTGCAGAACTGGGCGATTGTGTGTGTTTTAACAATGATACAGAAAGTTATTTATTAATTTTGTTGATTTTTGAGATGCAGTGCAGAATCAAGCCACACCACCCAATAATCCTTTACTGAACCCTCACCTAATCCGGAGACAATTTACAGCGACCAATTAACCTCTCAACTGGCACGTCTGGATTGAGAGAAAACCAGAACACCCCTGTGATCTGAGGGAGAATGTACAAACTCCTCACAGACAATGGCAGGAATTGAACCTGGACCACCAGTACTGTAAAGTGTTGTGCTAACTACCATGCAACCTTTGCCACCCATATCACTGGACAACAAATTCTTTCAATTTTCAAATTTTTTCCTCTGAATTATTTTTTGTTTATGTCCGACTGCTTCGAGATGAACACAAATATAATTTCAGACTACTTGTATCACATAGGAATTTGGAGAAACAGCAAATTAAATTTTATTGACTATAATGTGTTTAATTGCATAATGGTGCTGATTCTTTGCAATAGTTCGACTAAGTTTAAAATATTTTGTTAATGATTTTCATTTGTACTCAGTGTCTGAGGCTTCTCGCATAAGTGTCCAACAATAATTCGCCAGCATTGATGGATTCCAGTTGCCCTGGTATCTTTTCTCCATGACCACAATGTCCAGTGTTAGTGAGGAACATTTCCTTTGGCTCCTTAGAGATGTCCTCTTTGGTCTTGGAGGGGCCCTACAGCCCAGAAAAGTCCTTAGATCCAATTACATATCAACTATATACACAAAATCTGCAATAATTCCGTTTTTTTTAATTCTCCCTTGATTTTATCCAGATTAAACGACCTAGATCAGAGATTTATTTTCTTTATTTACTAGACTTCCAGCCCCTGCATGCCCAGGTCTGGGTGGGGAAGCCTCACCCAGTCGGTCTGGCTAATGGAATCAATGGCCGCCTCCCTACCCACAATCCCACGCACACCAGCACAGCCACGCATGCGCCACCGCGCACAATTTAGGCCGCCAGCGGCGCCTCGGGTGGCAGAGCCCCGGCGCGGGAGGTGAGGGACGGGAACAGGGGGCGGGAATGGGAGAGGGTTTAAACTCACTGTTGCGATGCCGGAGCCCGTCCCGGCTCTCTCGCCACGACCCGAACTGCTCTTTGATGCTGATTGAACCCGGAGCCCGGCGCTCGGCTCCGAACCGGACGGTCAGAGTCGTCACATTTGTCGTCAGGCGCATGCGCACTGGGCTCCTGAGCATCTTCTGTTCTGCAAACTCTTGACAAGCCTGCATTTAAACAGCGCCTCTCACTATTTTACGGCCTCCACGATAGTTGTAGCCCTTTGATATTTAATGTTACGATTAATGATATTTTCTCTGAGATAGATAGTGGGGTGGGTAAATCACTATGTGCAGATGATGGACCTTTGTAGATAAGAGAAATTTCAATTTTGCTGTATACAGGATGCGATTAACAAGGTCGAACATTGGGCAAATAGATAAGGATTTAAGCTTTCAGTGGTTAAAATTCAAGTTATGTGTTTCACAAAGAACCTGCACTTGATTTGAAATTGTATGGTCAAACTCTTGAAGAAGTGTCAGTGGTGAGATTTCTAAATGTGTGGATGGATAATAAGCTGACTTGGAAGCACTTATATCAGTGAGATAATGGATCCCTGTAAAGGAACATTAAATATTTTAACATGTCTATGTGTGTATTCTCGGGGTGTGGGACTGGTGGTTCCAGTGATAGTATCAAAGAGCTACAGACAGAAACACACCTTTCGGTCCTTCTAGTATTTTTTTAAACCTGTATTTACCAAATTTCTCTTAAAGTTGAAATCGAACCCGTACCCGTTTCAGCTGGCAGCTCGTTCCACACTTTCACTGCCCTCTGAGTGAAGAAGCTCCCCTCATGTTCTCCTTAAAAATATCACCTTTCACCCTTAACCCATTATTTCTAGTTCCAGTCTCGCCCACGCTCAGTGGAAAAAGCCTGCTTGCATTTGCTCTGTCATAATTTTGTATACCTGTATCCAATTTCCCCCCATTTTCCTACGCTCCTGGGAATAAAGTCCCAACCTACTCACCCTTTCCCTTTTCACACAGCTTCTCAAAATCTGACAACATCCTTGTAACATTTCTCTGTAAGCTTTCCATCTGAGACTCAGAATCAAGTTTTATATCACCGGCATATGTTGAGAAATTTGTTAACTTCACAGCAGCAATACATAATAATTGAGAAAAAAATTGAATTACAGTAAATATATTTATTCGATAGATAAATTAAATAAGTTGTTGAAAACACAGAAATAATCAAGTCGAGAGGTAGTGTTCATGGGTACAATGTCAATTCAGAAATTGGATGGCAAAGGGGAAGAAGCTATTCCTGAATGTGAGGAGTGATTGATAAATTTGTGGCCTAAGGTAGAAGGAGTCAATTTTAGAAAACCTAGCACATTTACTTTTCAACATCATCCTCTCTTACATTTACACACTTAGTCCAGCAGTCGTGGAGCATACGGATCTTGAACCTCCAGAAAGTGTTCATGGCCTAAGGTAGAAGGAGATCAGTTATACAGCTCTCGTTATATCTTGTCTTTACCTTAGACCACTAACATCAATCACCCCTGATGAGTTATTAACTTCAAACTTTCTGCATAATCACTCAGAGTTGACCTGCATGTGCATGTAACGAGAGCTGTATAACTCATCTCCTTCTACCATAGGCCATGAACATCAATCACCCCTGCTGTGGACACTTTCTTGAGGTCCAAGATCCGTATTCTCCACGACTGCTTGACTAAGTGTGTAAATGTCGGAGGGGACTATGTTGAAAAATAACTGTGCTAGGTGGTTTTCTGAAATTGACTCTTTCTACTTTAGGCCATGAACTTATCAATCACCCCTCATAGTGGAGTGTGTGTCTTTGGGCTTCTGTATCTCCTTCCTGTTGGTAGTAGTGAAAAGAAGGCAGGACCTAGCTGATTGGTCCTTAATGATGGGACACCAGCTTTCTGAGGCACTGCTCCTTTCAGATGTCCTGATGCTATGGAGTTGGGTGCCCATGATAGAGCTGACTAATATTCCAACTCTCTCAGCTTGCTGTGTAGTAGCACCCCCTTCCCATACCAGATGGTGGTGCAGCTAGTTACAACGCTCTCCACAGTACACCTCCTCTGCACCCTCCCCAATGCCAGCACGTGCTTTCTTACATCAAAGCTACTCCAAATGTGGTTTGAGAATTACCTTGCAAGTCCTTAGCATTATATCCTTGCTTCAGTTTTGTAAAATTCTAAAAACTTGGTCACAACGTGATCAATTCTGTCATCCAGATCATTAACATATACAGTGAAGGCTATTGAACTCAACAGTGATCTCAGGAGACACCAATAGTTAATGGCAGCCAGTCTTCTGTCCATGTGGTACCTCTCCTGTAATACCATGGGCACCTTTTTGTTTCGTAGCCTCATGCTCGGCATCTTGTCAAAGGGCTTCTGACAATCCAAGTGAACAACATCCACTCACTCTCCTTCGCCTGTCCTCCCTATTGTTTCCTGAAATTCCGACAGATTTTTCAGTACAGCTGCCATCCCTTTGGTCCCCATTACAGTCGGGTCCCCCTCCTTATCCGCAGGGGATCGGTTCTGAGACCACCCCCCCCCCCCCCGCGAATACCAAAAAACGCGGTTGCTCAAGTTCCCTTATTTAACCTGGCTCAGTGCGGTGGTCATAAGGACCCAGCGGAACCCCGGACTTTATTTAAAATGCTCAGTGCAGTGGACAACAGGACCTGGCGCAGCTCTGAATCTGCGGAGTTTCTGTTCATGAAAATAATCACGATCACGATTGAAAATAAGGTGGAAGTAATAAAGCGATCGGAAAGAGGTGAAACGCCATCGGTCATTGGAAAAGCGTTAGGCTACAGTCGGTCAACGATCGGAACAATTTTAATGGAGCATGTGAAAGGCTCTGCCCCGATAAAAGCTACAATTATTACTAAGCAACGCAGTGGTTTAATTTTTGAAATACATATGTTTCTTGAGTGTTTTAGACAGTAGGTGCAGAAGTAGGCCATTCGGCCCTTCTAGCCAGCACCGCCATTCACTGTGATCATGGCTAATCATACACGATCAGTATCCCTTGACCCCGCTATCTATAAAAGCTCTATCTAACTCTCTCTTGAAAACATCCAGAGACTTGGCCTCCACTGCCTTCTGGGGCAGAGCATTCCACATATCCACCACTCTCTGGGTGAAAAAGTTTTTCCGCATCTCTGTTCTAAATGGCCTACCCCTTATTCTTAAACTGTGGCCTCTAGTTCTGGACTCACCCATCAGCGGGAACATGCTTCCTGCCTCCAGTGTGTCCAATCCCTTAATAATCTTATATGTTTCGATCAGATCCCCTTTCATCCTTCTAAGTTCCAGTGTATACAAGCCCAGTCGCTCCATGCCTTTCTATATGTATAGAAAGGTAAAATATGTACTATATACTAAGAAAAACGTTAAATAATACTGGATGTACCTGTTCTGACTTCAAATCCGACTTAAAGACAGAACTCATTCATAACCCAGGGACTGCCTGTACTTTTAAGTCATTTTTAGATTATTTATAGATAGATAGATAGATAGATAGATAGATAGATAGATAGATAGATAGATTAGATAGATACTTTATTCATCCCCAAGGGGAAATACAACATTTTTCCAGTGTCCCATACACTTATTGTAGCAAAACTAATTACATACAGTATTTAACTCAGTATAAATATGCATCTAAAATCACCCTCCAAAAAGCAATTAATAAATAGCTTTTAAAAAGTTCTTAAATAGTTTATTAAAGTGCTTTGAGTGGTAACTTAAGCTCAGTCCTAACCCCGGCACTTTAACATGTCTTGCCCCTGGTGGTTGAATTGTAGAGCCGAATGGCGTTGGGGAGTAATGATCTCTTCATCCTGTCTGAGGAGCATTGCATTGACAGCAACCTGCCGCTGAAGCTGCTTCTCTGTCTCTGGATGGTGCTGTGAAGAGGATGTACCTAATACAATGTAAATGCTATGTAAATAGTTGTTATTCTGTATTGTTTAGGGAATAATGACAAGAAAAAATAGTCTGTACATGCTAAAACAGGGGTGGGCAAGCTTTTTGACTTGTGGGCCACAAAGGGTTCTAAAATTTGACAGGGGGGCCGGACCAGGAGCAGATGGACGGATTGTTTTGGTAATACACCTCATAAGAGAAAATAAAATATCATGGGATATGTAGAAAACATGTGCTTTAATTTCAATTGAAAATGAACTAATGCATTACAACAAAATATCTGTCTTTGAAGTCCCATGGTATTTAGCTATTTATTGAAATGACTTTTAAAACACTGAAAATTAAATGAATAAAATACAGCTTTTTTAATAGTAACAGTTATTATTTTAAAGCACTGAAAATTCTGTTATCCTTCAAGATATTATCATCATCACTCTCCTCCTGACTGTCTTTATTTCAAAAACGGTAGGAGATGCAGGTCTACTTGTCCTGCTCCTTCTTATTCAATTGTCCCCTGTGCCAAAACTCAACAACGACCAGCACAAGGTCAGAACAGTGACAGCGCGCCAGTATGCGGAGCGCGTTATTTGATCTGGAGAGCATTTTTTATTTTGAGAACGTACGTGCACCTGCGCACTACTCATGTCCATCACTTAACAGAAATGACATGTAACATGTAAGGCTTACTGAAAAAAATATTTTCAAATGCATTTTTTACATAACACAACGAAGAAACTTATTTTTAATTTCAGTGGGAACAGTGTTGTTGGTCTCCCTTTTTAGCCAGCGCATCAAAGTCTGGATTTAGTTTTGTTGTGGCGATTCTCAGGATGGATCTGAGGTGTTGGTCAGTTAACTTGGATCTGTGGCTGGCTTTGTTGATGTTCATGACGCTGAACGCCTGTTCACACAAATAGGTCGAGCCGAACAAAGAGTAAAGCGCAAATGTGGAGTAATACGCTGCACCTCAACAAAGGTCAACGTATATAGAGTGCGTCATCTACTGGGAAAACGCCAGAATTGCGGGGGAAAAACGTGAACAAGGTTTATTAATATAATTTCATCAAGTTCTGCGGGCCGGATTAAAAAGCTTAACGGGCCGCATATGGCCCCCAGGCCGTAGTTTGCCCATGCCTGTGCTAAAACAAGTAGAACTTCCAGGTTTTCCCGATCTGTAGTTCGTTGAATCCACACATGTGGAATCCGCAGATAAGGAGGGCCGATTGTAGTATTTCTGCAGGGTCATTTTCTGATGGTCTGATGTACACTCTTGCCTCTTTATACAGTATGTCTGAAAAGTGTTGCAGTCTCCTCTTTGACATTAATGACGAGCTTAGCTTTATATTTCAGTATTTATCCTCTTTTTTTTTAACTTACTTTTCAGTTGCCTTCTATTATTAACTGCTTCTCAATCGTTCTGCTTTCCGCTAAGGTTTGTTTGAAACTCTGGATGGTGGGAAGGGGAGAGATGAAAGAGCAGAGGGGGTTGGAGGCATAAGCCAGTGTCACTGCGATGGGAGCTGTTTCCTTTTGCAAAGGTCTGCAAACCAGCTTTTTTCACTGACACACGGAATTAGCTGTCCACTCCCTCAGAGATCTGATCCGTCCAAGTTGATTCAACAAAATTGTGAACGTGATCGTGCATCTTATCTAAGGAAGGGAGTGCTGGCGTTGGAGAGGGTCCAGAGGAGGTTCATGGTTCCAGGTTTATAATGTGAGGAGCATTTCGATGCATGAAGGGAATCTCGTTGAAACCTATTCAATATTGAAATACCTGGACGTGGAGAGGCTGCTTTCTTTAGTGGAGTTGAGGACCAGAGGCCACAGTCTTGCAATACAAGCCCATCCCTTTGGAACAGAGATGATCAAATGGTGGAGCAGAATTAATGGGCCGATTGGCCTAATATTGCTCCTCGGGTCTGTTTTAATCTTTCTTTTCTTGTCCTTCAGTCTGTGCCGACTAATTATGCTGGGGAATGGGCCGACCATTCACCTTATCTACTCCTGTCAAAAACTGGTACACTTATCCATGGTCGTCCCTCAGCTGATATCCCAGGAAAAGAAGCCACAGGCTATCCAGCCTCTGCTTATTACTCGTGGTCTGCAGTTCCCATGGCATCACTAATAATTGGACATTTCATTGGTTTTCATTTAAGTGCACTGTTTGCCATTATGATCAGACAATTCCTGTTGAGGTGGTATCAGTCAGAACCAACACAGAAAGATCCCACAGATAGCATCGAGGTGATTGGTCAGAGCTTCAGGTTTTGCTGCCGGTGTTGCAGTTGTTGAAATGTTGGTCCCAGGTCCCTGCGGATGGAGTTTGTGGGGAGACTGGGGTCTCCTCTGACGGGACTGGAGTTGGTCGAACTGTTCCTGGAGGGACCACACCTGGTGATCTTCGCTCCTGGTTTGCTGACACCGGTTGTAATTATGCCTGTAATAAAATGGTGAAACGGGAACAATCCTGAGGCAAGTTTTACTATCTGTGGCAGACTACATGAGCTCAGGGAGACAGAAAGCTTTTAATCGTCTTTCAAATAATTCTCACACTCAGGAGATCCCAAAGTGATTTGTGACCATTGATGAATTTGGAACAAAAGGTGAAGAGACCAATTAGAATTCCCGCCCCCGCCCCCCACCCCATTCTCAATTAATAGGAAGTTCTGGAACAGATAGACCTGGAGAATAATGTTCACGGACGTCTGAAGGTCCCAGGGCAAGATGACAACACTGCAGATATGTTCTTATTAGTGTCTGCATTAGGGGATTGGAGGTGGAGAGGGTCAGTGGCTTTAAATTCCTCAATCTCCATTGGAACCAGCACAGAAATGCAATTGCAAAGAACACGCAACAGTGTATCAAGCTTGCATAGATTTGGCATGTCACCAGAAACTTGGACAAGCTTCTATAGATGCACATTGGTGAGTACCCTAACTTGTGGAATCATGGCATAGTACAGAATTACCAATGAACAGTAACAGCAAAGGCTACAGGAGCTAGTGGACATGGGCCAGTCCATCGCTGACAATCTAATATATTCACGTGGAGTGTGCCACAAGCAAGCAGCATCCATCATCAAGGACCCCCCACCCAGTCCCCAAATCCTTTCTACAGGGGCACAATTGAGAGCATCCTGTCTGGCTTTATCACTGCCTGGTATGGGAACTGTACCTCCCTTAATCGCAGATTCTGCAGAGAGTGGTGTGGACAGCCCAGCGCATCTGTGGGCATGAACTTCCCACTATCCAGGACATTTACAGGGACAGGTGCGTAAAAAAGGGCCCGAAGGATCATTGGGGACCCGAGTCACCCCAACCACAATCTATTCCAGCTGCTACCATCTGAGAAACGCTACTGCAGCATAAAAGCCAGGACAATGGGCTCTGGGACAGCTTCTTCCCCCGGGCCATCAGACTGATTAATTCATGCTGACATAAATGTATTTCTAAGCTATGTTGCCAGTTCTGTTGTATGGAGTATTTATTACAAATTAGTATAAATTGTACATTGCTCACTCAGTCGGAGACATAACATAAACATTTTTACTCATGTACGTGAAGGATGTAAGAAATAAAGTCAATTCAATTTCATCCAGGTCATGACCTCCTCTGAGTACTACCATTGGACAGGAGATACAGGAACCTTGGGGCCCTGATTATCATGTCCAGGAACAGTTATTCCCCCTCGAGCCATCACGCTCCTAAACTGGCTTGGGTAATTTCAGTAAACATTACTCCGAGCAGCTCCTGAGACCTCATTCTCAAAGACTCTTTTCAATTTATATTTTTTACACTTTCACAGTTCATGTTCTTTTGCACGTTGGCTACTCATCAACCTTTGTCCGTTTATGTAAATGTCTGCATGAGAGTGAATCTCAATGAGATATATTGTACACGTCCTACTCCGAACTTAACGCTCTGCTTTAGAAAACGTGAAGTCATAGAGCAATATAGCATAGAAGCAGGCCATTCGGCCCAACAAATCCATGCTAAATGTGGTGTTTACCCAGCTATTCCCACGTTTGTACATTCCGTCCAGATCCCTCTCTGTCCCGTCCCTCCATGTACCCAAAATATTTCTTAAATGATACTATTGTACCTGCATCAACCACTTCTCTGTGAACCCGTTCCATGTATTCATCCCCTCTCCATGGAAAAAATTGACCCTCGTGTCTATGTTAAATCTTTTCCGCTGCACCCAAAATCTAAGCCCCTAGTTCCGTACTCCTCTATCCTGGGTATGATACTTGACATGATTTTTACAGGTGTCAGAGACATCAAGGCGAATTCACTGTAAGCAACACACACAAAATGCTGGAGGAACTCAGCAGGTCAGGCAGCATCTATGGAAATCGATAGATGGTTGAAGTTTTGGGCCAAGACCCTTCTTCAGGAATGAATATAAGGGAAAGGATGCCAGAATAAAAAGTTGGAGGGAGGGGAAGGAGGTTAGCTGAAGGTGATGGGAGAAGCCAGGTGGGTGGGACAGGTAAAGGGCTGGAGAAGGAGGAATCTGAGAGGAGAGTGGACCATCAGAGGATGCGGGGGAAGTGGTGGACAGGTGACAAGATTCACTATAAAAAGGGATTTCACGCTGTGGAAAGACAGAAATTCTTTCTCTCTGTGGAAGGATGGGCTTTCCTTCACTGTCCTGATAAGTGTTTCGATCCTCATCTGCTGATATGTTCACTTTTGGCTTGGCTCTCAACATCCGGTCCTCGGATTTCCATTTTTCTCAAGCCTTAACTTCTCTATCGCAAACTGCCTTTGTTTGTCAAAATGCCTTTTTTTCTGCTTCTTCTCTCTGTCTTCCTTTTTCCTCAGCCTGTACTTTAAACATATCAAACTTCACAGTTGTTCCAGTCGTAACTTGATCTCGTCTTTACTCACAGGGAAGCTGTTTAACACCTCCTCATCAAACACCCGCGAAGATATACAGCGCTCAGCTATTTTCCTCTGAATCCCCGGCTTGCTCATAGCCCGCTTTATCCCAGTAAGGTCCAGCGCATTAGCGATGGCCAACACTTCATCCTTTTTGGCTTTTCCTAATGCCTCAGGGGTCAGCTGCCCCAGAAATGCCTCAACACTAATATCCATTGCTGCTGACTTCCACACACAGATAAATCGAAAGAGGAGTGGCCAATGAGATCGGTAATCAATCGATCCAATTTTTATCCATTTGGCGGACGAGCCCCCAATTCTGTTACGAACTGTAACGTTTTAGAAACAAACCAGCAGCAATAGCCTGCACATGGAGTCTGGATTTGATGCTAAAACCACTCTCTTTATTGGTAACTACTTATAATTTAGTAACTTAAACCAAGATAAACAAAAGTTAACAGTATTATGTGTATATATGTGTGTGAATATTACTCACAAACTATACTGAGCTTGGGGGGGGCATGGCTTAGAGTCTTGAGATGGTGAAGTAGAGAAAGTTCAGTTCATCACGGTAGGAGAGAGACATTTGTAATCCAGGGTAAATGTAGAGAGGAGGCAATTACGTCGAATTCCACAGGTTCCATGATGGTAAAACGAGGTAACAGTTGCCGTAGATTTTAGAATACGTACACAACGCTGGAAGAACTCAGCAGGTCAGGCAGCATCCGTGAGAAAAGATTAGCCAACGTTTCGGGCCGAGACCCTTCATCAGGAATGGGAGGGAAGAGAGGGCCGAAGCCCAGTAATAGAGATAGGGGAGGGGGTAGGGCCTAGAGGCGCCAGGTGGAAAACCAGAGGAAAGATAAAGGGGGGAGTGGGAGGGGATAAGCATGAAAGAACTGTAGAGATAAAGAAGCAGCAAGTTGAAAGAGAGAGGCAGAGAGGGACCTGGGATAGGGGGAGGGAATTACCGGAAGTTGGAGAACTCGATGTTAATACCAAGGGGCTGGAGACTACCCAGACGGTAGATGAGGTGTTGCTCCTCCAACCTGAGTTTGGCCTCATCATGGCAGTAGAGGAGGCCGTGTATGGACATATCTAGATGGGAATGTGAAGGAGAGTTGTACTGGGTAGCAACCGGGAGGTCCTGTCTATTGTGACGGACGGAGCGTGGGTGCTCGACGAAGCGGTCCCCCAATCTGCGTCGGGTCTCGCCGATGTAGAGGAGGCCGCACCGGGAGCACCGGATGCAATAGACGACTCCAGCAGACTCGCAGGTGAAGTGTTGCCTCACCTGGAAGGACTGTCTGGGGCCCGGAATGGTGGTAAGGGGGGGGGGGGGAAGGTGTGGGGACAGGTGTAGCATTTTATCCGTCGTATCACTCCAAATCCCCATACGAATTATCACCGAAAGTGACAAGGATACCAGCCGCAAGTGATTACCACACCACACACCCAGGCAAGGGTTAACACATCAGTGGTCTCCACGGGATATCCCAAAAAACCCACTCCTATGGATTATACGAGGTAACTGTTCGTTGTGCACCGTGTGCCGGTGATCAACCCACCCTTGTGGGCACAGGAGAGTGCCAAGCCCCAGCCGTGACTGGCTGAAGCTCCCGGTTTTCTTTTTTTCTGTTTTTCCTTTC